>NW_028075470.1:0-827 GCF_014824575.4 Sturnira hondurensis | reverse complement strand
CAGTAAAATTTCTGTTTTCATAGACTGTCTACCTACTATTGTTGCTAACTTGCACTTCCATGGTGCATTTTTACTGTATATTGATCCCTCCTATATGGTGTCTCATTTAGTGTTAATCACAAGCCCTGCTGGGTAGTGGTGAGCTGTCGTTATGCACATTTAAGTGATTAGGAGATTCACGCCAGAAAAGACTAAGTGTCTGGGTGCAGATGATAAAGTTAATAGTGTTTTCTAATGGAAGCAGCTGTGGGCAGTGGCGGCCAATGTCAGTGAGATTGAATTGGAAGCAGTAGTAAAAGGACTATGTATTTTGCAAGCAAGTCAAAGGGAGCAATTTATTAAATCAACATGTTTATAATTTAATCCAAAGTACTTCTTAGTTTAGTTGAAGTTAACTATTTCTGATTCCTTGGATGCATGGATCAAAATATAAAGTGCTGGTTATTATGAGTGTGTTCATATTATCAGCAATTAAAATATATTTGTCATATATATGCACTTGTGTTTTTTTCCTAAAGAGTTTTTAACATGGAAAAAGAAAAACACTCATTTATCTTTTATCTCATTTATCTCACAACCAAAGGAAGTGACTTACAAATTGACCATACTGTGCTGAAAAAATTGGAAAATTAGTTAACAGCAGGAAAACAAAAAAGAAGTGGAGTTCATGATGAACTAAAACTGTTAATTGACAGAAAGTTGAAGGTTGTCCCTGTGCTTGATATTTTTGCTTTGATGGTTACATTTTCTATCAAGATACTTTTTAGTTAGTGACGAGTTGGTCTATTTGTTCTGTGTTTATTTTTTCAGGTTACTATTTTGTGGCT
>NW_028075469.1:0-505 GCF_014824575.4 Sturnira hondurensis | reverse complement strand
TATGTGGGGGCGGGGTCAAAGAGGGACTATAGCATCCTGTCTGTCGCCTGGCACTGCGGCCCTCACCGGTGCCGCAGTTGCTGCGGTCACCGGGCCCACACGTTTTGTCCCACTGCATGAGAGTGTGCCAACGCCGTCAGCCCTCGCCCCCTGGGGCCTGCGTGGTCTGTTTCACTGTGCGCGAATGTGCGCTCGAGGTCAATCTGCCCCGCACCCCAACTGGTTCCCGTCTGCTTGCACGCCTGGGTCGGGGGCCCTGTCCTGGCCAACCCTGCTCGCTGCTGGCTCCGCCCCTCCTACTGTCCCGTCGAAAGGTTAGATGTAGTCGGACTTCCGTATAATTCAATTTTCTGTCCTTTGGTTGTGTCTTTGTTTCTCCAAACCTTTGTTGTATTCAAACTTGGTTGTGAGAGAAGGCACAGTGTTTCCACCTATGCCTCCATCTTGGCGGAAGTCCCCAGTATTTCTAAATTTTAGGTCCTCTAGTTGTCATTATATTCCTTTC
>NW_028075468.1:0-808 GCF_014824575.4 Sturnira hondurensis | reverse complement strand
TAATGAATTATTGTTTTCTAGACCACACCCAGTCTACTGACGTGCCGATCAGAAAAGTGTTTTTTATAACATGTCCTTTTGACTCCTTTCTTTCTCTCTCTTCCTTTTCTTCTCTCTTCCTTCTTTCCCTCCCTTCCTTCCTTTCTCCACCCCTTCTTTCCTCCCTCCCTCCCTCCCTCTTCTTTTCCTCATTTTCCAGCCTCTGGAAAACACCACTGTATTTTGTTATTGTGAGTTTGGCTTTATTCTTTCTTATAATCTTTGTCTTTCTGCTTAAATTACACATCTGTTCTTGTATTTTGTACAGTTTTTTTCCATTATAGCCCTTAACATGTTAATCATAGTTATTTTTATTTACCTGTATGGTAATTCCATCTTCTGTGTCATATTTGAGTCCGGTTCTGATGCTTGATTTTTCTGTTCAAATTGGGTTTTATTGTTGTTGTTTTGTGTGTGTGTGTGTGTGTGTGTCTTTCTTATTTTTTAATATATCTTTTAATTTTTTGTTGAAAGCCAGATTTTTTGTATTACATGGTAGAAATCGAAGTTCATAGGCCTCTACTATAAGAATTCCTGCTAATCTAGCTAGTAGTTGTGTTTTTAAAAATGCTTGCTGTTGCTGTAGGCAACAGATGAGAGTTCATGTTCCTATAGTATCTTTGGTTTTGTCGCCTTGATTTAGTTTGACTACCTAAGCATTGCTATCAGAGCCAGTATCTTACATTTTTAAAATTCTCACCCAAGGACTTGTTTCAATGATTTGAGAGAGAGAAGAAGGGTAGGGGGACAGAGAAACAGCAAGAGACAG
>NW_028075467.1:0-754 GCF_014824575.4 Sturnira hondurensis | reverse complement strand
GCAGGCCAGCCAGTGACAATGGCAACGCAAGCAGGGCGCTGTCCCTCCCACACACCCACTGGGGCCCGCCTGCCCTTCTCTCTGTCCTAATCTTAACTCAGACTTCAGCACCCATACATGTGAATTACTACCTTGTGTCTTCCTACTTCTGGCCAGCCAGACCGCTGGGAGGCCAGCCCAGGACAGTGACGTCAGAAGTGCCCAGACATCCGCGAGCACCTGAAAATACTGGCGGCACAGATTTACTGCGAATCTTTAGTGTTCGGGATAGCAGGCTCTGTCCCCAAGGCTCCGGACGAAATGGCGTTGGAAGCTGAGGCCTCATCCGAGGGTTTCCAGAGAAGCAGAAGGAGGGAGGCAGGGCCCTCGGGACCCTGCAGCTGGGCCCGAAGCCCAACCGGACCACGCCCAGCATCCCTCCTCATCCGGGTGGGTGCTGAGTGACTGTGCCTGGAGCTGAGCTTGGCGTGGGTTCTCCGAGGCAATGAAGTGCTGCCCCTTGAGTGAATGCCACCCTCTCTCAGCCCCAGAACATGTTTTCCAGCTTGTCTGTGTTGTTCCCGGATCCTCAGGCTTGGAGCACAGCGTGTGCCAAGCGGTGCCCGCTGGCCGACCCCTCTGCAGCCCACGTCCTATCTCAGGGTTGCGGTAAACGTCTGCCGTGCCCTCCCTCCGCCCCGCCTGCTCCACCTCCCCTCTCCTCTCCTGGGACAGGGGCGAAGGGAGGAAGCACAACCAAGGCACCTAGAAGAGC
>NW_028075466.1:0-849 GCF_014824575.4 Sturnira hondurensis | reverse complement strand
TCTCAGGGGTGAGGAGTCCCAGCCCCACACCAGGCCCCCAGCCCAGGGTTCCAGTGCCCAGAAGACAAGTCCCCACAAGTTCTGCCTGCAAAACCCACCGGGGACTGAGTCCGTGGAAGAAACCACTGGAGCCCCAAGCAGTTCCTCTTAAAGAACCCGCACATGGGCTCACCTGCTCAGACTCGCTCCCTCCGAGCCCCAGCACCAGGGTGCCAACAGCTTAAAAGGTACTGGTGGGGAGGACTTCCGCCAAGATGGAGGCATAGGTGGAAACACTGTGCCTTCTCCCACAACCAAGTTTGGATACAACAAAAGTTTTGGTGAACTACCACACACCCAGAGGCCAGAAAACCGAATTATACGGAAGTCCGACAGCTACGAACCGTTCAACCAGGACAGTAAGAGGTGGAGCCAGCAGCGGAGCTGGGTCGGGCAGGACAGACCTAGGAGCACAGGCAGCCCAGAACTAGTCGGGGTGCGGAACAGACTGACCAAGGTCGCACATTCGCGCGCAGTGAGACGGACCACACAGGCCCCAGGGGGCAAACCCAGTGGTGGAGGGCTGACAGCGGTGGCACACCCGCATGCCGAGGAGTGGGGCGCGTGGCCCTGGTGACGGTGGTGGCTGCGGTGCTGGTGGGGGTCGCGGCGGCGGCGGGGAGGGAAGCCATTGTCCCTCTTTGACCCCACCCCCACATACGACGTCACAACCCAGTGACTGAGTTGCCCTGCTCTGGTGAAAACCGAGGGCTCCATTCCTGCTACTTAACAGGCACAAATAGCCCAAAGGATGGCTCGAGAAGAACTCAAAGTCCCAGAGCCAATAACTCTAAGCGACCAACAGATTGC
>NW_028075465.1:0-608 GCF_014824575.4 Sturnira hondurensis | reverse complement strand
TGTGCGTCCCCTGCTGGGAACTGGCCTGCAGGGAACGGCCTGCAACCCAGGCATGTGCCCTGACTGGGAATTGAACCACGATCCTCTGGTTTGCAGGTTTCTGCTCAATCCACTGAGCTACACCAGCCAGGGCCCCACTGGAGTTTATTTTCTAAAAAGTAACAAAATATAATCGGAAAAGAGAACACACCAACAGCTGACAACTACACACTTGCACTCAGGAAAGTCCCCAGTGTCTCAAGTAGGATCATCGTCACTGCATTTTCAGGTTGCTAGGCATCTATCTGAACTCCATTCTTATCCTCTATGCTGAGAGATCTGCATGACCCTCAAACAATTCAACGCCGCACCTCTTTTCTTCCCTGCACTAGCTGCTCCCTTGACCTGGGATCGTTTGCCTGCAGTATTTCTGTAAATGTTGTATCTATAGAGACCCATTCCCGGACCACCTGCCACACTGCACCTTCCCTCACACTGATCCCTGAGGCACTTGTCCTGGATTAGTTTCCCCCAAAGCACTAACTGCTCTGTAGAGTTAGGCACATGCAAGCACATGTATCTGGGTTTCCGTCTTTCACCAGTCAGCTCCTCAAGAGCAGTGATTGTGA
>NW_028075464.1:0-817 GCF_014824575.4 Sturnira hondurensis | reverse complement strand
CAGCAAAGGTGGACATCTCTGTGCTGGAGGCTCTGGGTTTGGTCACTGCCTGCTGAGACAGGCAGACTACAACCCTAGGCCTGAGCCTGCCCGGCTGGCTACAGCCACGTTGAGCTCGCTTCCTGAGTGGTGCGGAGTGTTTTTGTGCAGGCAGCTGTCGCGCCTGCAGGGCTGTGTCAAGGCTGCTGGCACAGAGGTACAGGGCTGAGTTGCTCAGCTCCAGTGAGCTCGAGGTCAGCTCAGAGTGGAAGTCACCAAACTGCTTCACTGAGAAGTGACCGGGCATGTTCCCTTTTTCTCGCTCTTGCTCATTGAAATACTGAACCAGGAAATCAGGGCCCTGACCCTGGGGCTGTTTGTACCAAAACACAGAGCTGTGCCCAGAGATATAGGAACAGTTCAGTGTCACTTGCTGTTTTCTTGCTTTGATCAGGTGTTTTGGGGTCTGCGTGACTCCAGAGTCCACTGGGCCTGTTGAGAGGAGACAGAGAGAAGTCGGGAGGCAGAGCAGAGGAAGCCTCCCACACCAGCCATCACCCCAGATTTCTATGTCAGGGATGTGACTGAGTGTCCAGACTTACACACAGTGTCCGGGGCTCACCTGCTCCCAGGAGACAAAGAGCCACACAGCAGAGGAGCCTGGGGCCCATGGCAGCTTCTCAGGACCTCTCTCAGCTCAGGGCCACTTCCCCTGAAGTGAGCGGTCTACAGTTCTGTACTCCCCACACCCTGATAGGAGCATTTGCTATGACATCACTGCTCTGGTGTTGTAATTGCTCTGATGGGACTCTCCAAGGAGGCTGCCCCCTGGTGCCCT
>NW_028075463.1:0-854 GCF_014824575.4 Sturnira hondurensis | reverse complement strand
TATTTCCCAAATCCTGTTGACAAGAAAATTTTCCTCCTGGATAGAAATGCAGGGAAGAATGGGAAAATGTAGAAAGTATCCTAGGAACTGCTGCTTTCCTTTCCTCGTCTTTTCAACACATTGTCCGATATTACCATCTTTTTTTAAAGATTTTATTTATTGCTTTTTTTGGAGAGGGGGGAGAGGGAGAAAGTAAGGGAGAGAAGCATGTGCGAGACACACCTGTATAGGTTGCCTCTCACGCCCCCAAGTGGGAGACCTGGTCCCCAACCCAGGCATGTGCCCTGACCGAGAATGGAACTGCTGACCTTTCACTCTGCAGGCCAGCACTCAATCCACTGAGTCACACCAGCCAGGGCTCATCATCATCTTAATAGTTAACAACTACAGCAACAATAGTAACTACCATTTGCTTCATTCTCACAATGTTTCAGACTAAGAATTCTATGTGAATAAACTCACTCAAACATTGCAACAACCCAATGAGGTATGTACTATATAACTCCATTTACAATGAGGAAAGTGATCTTTCAGAGATATAGAAATGTTTGACTCAGAGATATAGAAATGTCTAAGATCACAGTATCAGTGGTAGTGCAATGTAACCCTTATTTGCTTCTCTAAAACACTTACAAACTCATTAAAACTTTCAGAGTTTTGCCCTCACCACCATGACCAGTTTCTTGTCATGCTGCAAAGCGAAAGATCGCCAGTTTGATTCCTGGTCAGGGCGCATGCCTGGGTTGTGGGCCAGTTTCCAGGTTGGGGTGTGTGTGAAAGGTGAGTGGTCACTGTTTCTCTCTCTCTCTTTTTCCCTCCCTTCCCCTCTCAAGAAAATGAACAAAATCTTTTTT
>NW_028075462.1:0-535 GCF_014824575.4 Sturnira hondurensis | reverse complement strand
TTCCTCAGCAGTGCCAGCAAAGGATACTTCTCCACAAGTGGTAGAGAATTATAGGGTGAAACCCACTTCCTACGAAATGTCCCTATTGCCCAGGAACGAAGAAACGGCCAAAGCTTCACTCTGCAGGTAACACAGTACATTCTGCAGCAGTGCCCACAAAGGATACTTCTACACAAGGGGTAGATAGAGACTTATCGGGGGAAAGGCGCTTCCTACAAAATGTCCCTATTGCCCAGGAACGAAGAAACGGCAAATGTTTCACTCTGCCGATAGCACAGTACCTTCAGCAGCAGTGCCACCAAAGGATACTTCTACACAAGAGGTAGAGGCTTATCAGGGGGATTCCCCTTCCTACAAAATGTCCCTGTTGCCCAGCAACGAATAAACAGCCAAACTTGACTCTGCAGGTAACACAGTTCTTTACGCTGCAGTGCCCGCAAAGGATACTTCTACGCAAGGGGTAGAGACTTATCGGTGGAAACCCGATTCCTAGGAATTGTCCCTATTGCTCAGGAATGAAGAAAGGGGGAAACGC
>NW_028075461.1:0-613 GCF_014824575.4 Sturnira hondurensis | reverse complement strand
TCCAGCCCCGGGGGGTAGCTCACCTGGAAGCAGGTTTGGGAAGTATGTCTGCCCACCCAGGAAGTGGGGTCGGTGGGGTGGGCACCCTGGTTTCTCAGGAGCACTACGTAGGGCCCCTGCCTCACCCCAACATTGAGACCACTCAGGCTGTGATCGGAGGGTGCTGATGGCTGAGGCCATCCTGCCTGTGGGGCCCACAGGAAGGGCTTGGGTACAGACCTCTGTGGGGCAGGTGGGTCAGGGGGCCCCGTGTCCTGGGGTGGCTGCAGTCTCTGGCCTCTGGACAGCTCTTGTCCTCCTGCTGTTCTTCTAGGTCCCGGACTTATGGGTTGGACGCCCGCCTGCCTGGGCTTGCTCTCCATCCCAGGCTCTGTCTTCTGTGGAGTCATCTCCCTCCCAAGGCTGTTGTCGGGGTGACCAGTTCCCTGGCTCCGCCTGGCTCTGTCTCTGAGCACTGGGGTCTGTCCACTTCGATGCTGCTCCGGCCCCCGAGTACCCAAGCACGTGCTTCCTCCAGCGGCGAGCGGCTCCGCCTCTGTCTGGGTCCTGGAATGGGGCCAACGCTGGTTCCACGTCTGACCAAGTGAAAGAAAGAGCCATCCCAGAGCCCGTG
>NW_028075460.1:0-2855 GCF_014824575.4 Sturnira hondurensis | reverse complement strand
ATTTGAGTCCCAGTTTCCTTTCCATCACTATTGGTTTCCTGTGCATTTCCCTCATTTCAATTAGTTTAGCCTTCATTTGTTCCTCTAATTTGTGACTAAAATCAGCCAGATCTGTGAGCATCCTGACCACCAGTGTTTTGAACTGTGCATCTGAAAGGTTGGCTATTTCTTGGTCACTTAGAATTAGAGGCTCTGGAGCTTTGAGCTATTCCCGAGTCATAATGTGTGGTCTGTTTGCACCTGTTATGTATGAGAGGTGGAGCCTTAAGTGTTCACCAGGGCCGTGCAACCCAGTCACTGGGTTGTGATGCTGTATGTGGGGACGGAGTTAGAGAGGGAAAAATATGGCACTTTGCTCCACTCTCTCTCAGATTTCTGTCTTCTCTGTGGCTTCCCACAAGCAAATTGGGCCCTCCTGGTGCCAGTTCCCGGGTGTGTGGGCTTGTGTACCCTCCAGGACCCTGTGGGTCTCTCCAATGAACTCTCTGTGAGCCTGGGAGCCTCTCCCAGCACCTCGACCCCGAAAGTCTCTTCAGTTGGTGCTTTCAGGCTCTAATTCCCATTGCTGGGGACCTAGCCTGAGTGGTTTGTCTCACTGTTCGCTCCTTCACTTGGTTTATCTGCACGTGAATATTTGACCACAGTCCGCCAGCCGCCCTGCGACCTTACTGGGTCCACCCGTTGCCACCCCATGCCTGGGATCCGCTAACCACAGCTGCCTGGGCCAGTCCAACCGAACTCCGCCCCTTACTGGTCTGGCTGAATGGTTCATTGTTGTCGGACTTCCGTACAGTTCAATTTTCACTGTTTTGGCTGCGTTTTTATTACTAAAACTTTGTTGTTTTTAAATTTAGTTGTGTGAGGAGGCACAGTGTTTCCACCTATGCCTCCATCTTCACCGGAAATCATGACCCTTTGGTTCACAGCCTTCTCTCAATCCACTGAGCCACACCAGCCAGGAGATACTGTGGTTTTTACAAAGTGAAGGTTTATGGCCACACTGCACAGAACAAGTATATCAGTGCCATCCTTTCAGCAGCATTCACGTACTTCATGTCTCTTTTTCACATTCTGGTGATTCTTGCTGTATTTTAAACTTATTTCTTACATGTGTTACGGTGGTTCATGATCAGTGATCTTTGATATTACTATTATAATTGTTTTTGAGGAGCCACAAACCCTACACATATAAAACAGCCAACTTAGTCTATAAATATTGTGTGTGCTCTGACTGCTCCACTGACTGGATATTCCCCCACCTCTGTGTCTCTCCCCCTCCTCAGGGCTCTCTAATTCCTACGACACAACAGCGTTGAGAGTAGGCCAATTTCAGTAGGCCTCTAAGTGTCTAAGTGAGATGAAATTTCTTTTCCAGTGAATACAGGAATGGTAAAGTATAAAAGCCTCATCGCTTTTGGAGGAAGTGGAGGAAGTTTAAGTGATGTGGGTAAATCAAACCAGCCTCAACATTTTCTTAAGCCAAAGCCTAATCCAGAGCCAAGCCCTAACTCTTTAATTCTAGGAAGTCTGAGAGAGGTGAGGAAGCTGCAGAAGAAAAATTTGAAGGTAGCAGGGGTTGGTTCATGGCATTTAAGGACATAAGCTGTCTCCAAAATGTAAGAATCAAGGTGAAGCAGCAAGTGCGTATGTAGAAATTGTGCCAAGTTCTCCAGAAGACCTAGCTAAGATAATTAATGTAGGTGGCTACACTAAATAACAGATTTTCAGTAGACAAAACAGCCTCCTGTTGGAAGAAGATGCCATCTATAGGACTCTCGTAGCTGGAGAAGAGAAGTCAGTGCTGGCTTCAAAAGATAGGCTGACTCTCTTGTTAGGGGCTAATGCAGATGGGGACTTTGAGTTGAAGCCAATGCTCATTTACCATTCTGCAGATCTGGTGCCTTTAAGATTCATGCTAAATCTACTCTGCCTTGTTCTATAAATGTAGCAGTAAAGCCTGATGACAGCACATCTGTTAACAGCATGATTTATTGACTATTTTAAGCCCACTGTTGACACTTAGTGCTAAGGAGAAAAGATTCCTTTCAAAATATTACTGCTCATTGACATTTTACCTGGTCACCCAAGAGCTCTGATAGAGAATATATTGAATACGACAAGATTAATGTTGTTTTCATGTCTGCTAACAGAACGTCTATTTTGCAGCCTATGGACTAAGGAGTAACTTTTGACTTTCAAATGTTATTATTTTAGAAATACATTTTTTAAGTTTATAACTGCCATAGATATTGATTCCTTTGATGAATCTGCACAAAGCCAATTGAAAACATTCTGGAAAGGGTTCATCATTCTAGATGTCATTAAGAATATTCAGGACTTCCACCAAGATGGAGGCATAGGTGGAAACACTGTGCCTTCTCCCACAACCAAGTTTGGATACAACAAAAGTTTTGGTGAACTAACACACACCCAGAGGCCAGAAAACCGAATTATACGGAAGTCCGACAGCTACGAACCGTTCAACGAGGACGGTAAGAGGTGGAGCCAGCAGCGGAGCTGGGTCAGGCAGGGCAGACCTAGGAGCACAGGCAGCCCAGAACTAGTCGAGGTGCAGGGCAGACTGACCAAGGTCGCACATTCGCGCGCAGTGAGACGGACCACACAGGCCCCAGGGGGCAAACCCAGTGGTGGAGGGCTGACAGCGGTGGCACACTCGCGTGCCGAGGAGTGGGGCGTGTGGCCCTGGTGACGGTGGTGGCTGCGGTGCTGGTGGGGGTTGCGGAGGTGGCGGCCGCCGCCGGAGGGAAGCCATTGTCCCTCTTTGACCCCGTCCCCACATATGACGTCACAACCCAGCGACTGAGTTGCCCTGCTCTGGTGAAAACCTAGGGCTC
>NW_028075459.1:0-723 GCF_014824575.4 Sturnira hondurensis | reverse complement strand
CTTCAGAATGCTTATTTTTAAAACTCTACAAGTCAATTACAAGAAGAGAAAAAGCTCAGTTCAAAAACAGGCAAAATATTTGAATGTTTGAGGGGAGACAGAGAAACATCGATGTGAGAGAGAAACCAACCAGTTGCCTCCCGCAGGTGCCCAGACTGGGGATCACGCCCAGACTGGGGTCATGCCTGGAGCAGCCAACGAATCTGTAACCAAGGTATGTGCTCTGACCGGGAATCGAACCTGCAACCCCCCTGGCTATGGGTTGGCGCTCCAACCGACTGAGCCACGGGGGGCCAGGGCTCCAAGGAGACTCTTGAACACTGGGATCGAGTTTCATTGGTCCCAACCCACCCACCCTGGAGCTGGTTTTCATCCCGGAGAGCTGGCCCTCCAGCCCCGCGGCTGCCCACCCGTCCTGCCCAGCACGACCCCTCCCACGGACACAGCCAGGGCCAGACGGGGCCAGGTGGGCAGCTCCAGATTTTCCCGGACCGGAAGCACCGCGTCCACCCACGTCGGTTGTGCACGCCCGCAGGACACCTTTTCCGGACGCAGAATCAGCCTCATTTGAACACAGAACGGAAGAGGCGTTTGACGAGGAGACGCGCATGCGCACCTGGGGCAGGTACGCCAGCTTTAGAGCCCACAGAGAAAGGCCGCACTCGGCTCCTGGCCCTCAGGGGGGACCTGGATCTCGTGCAGGACACTGGGCTAAACCTCCCA
>NW_028075458.1:0-613 GCF_014824575.4 Sturnira hondurensis | reverse complement strand
TGTCTTGTGGGAGGTGCAAAAAGACACTGAACAGACTCAGTTAAGGCAAACACAGAAAATTACCAAAGAAGATTCTGGCCTGGGACCCATTTACCCACCATGACTTGCATTTCATTAAAAGTTCCAATTCCAGACCATCCTATATGGTTTCTTCAGGTCTCTGAGTTTGTAAGTCCCACGACGCAGGCCTCCCCAGAGCTTGGAAGGTTTATTATGTGTCCACTTGTTTTCCACACTTCCCCTTCTTACTCAGAAATCAATCTGAAGAACACACTGATGAACAATCTTTTGGTCAGATAACATTGTCTCAAGTGCCAGGTGGGATTCTTAGGAAGACTTAGGGGCAGTGTTTGTTTTGCTGAGCCATAAACCATTGGTGATGCAGCAAGACCTTCACGTTGGATGGAAGTTACAGCCAAATGTTCTCAACAGAGAAAAGGAGGTAAATGGGAGGCTGTCAGTCCCACAGCTTTATCAAGAAAAGAAGCTCTAGATCATTTCTAACCTATAAGGTTTCAAGATCTAAATTTTGTTGTCTCATTTCTCTGTGTTTTGCATCTTGTATAACATTTATCTATAATTTGAGGGAAGACTATGCAGTGATCCAGTTTAA
>NW_028075457.1:0-1082 GCF_014824575.4 Sturnira hondurensis | reverse complement strand
TAAATAGTGTCTTGAATTGTGCTTCTGAGAGGCTGGCAATTTCTCGGTTGCTCAGAGTTATTGGCTCTGGGACTTTGAGTTCTTCTTGCACCATCTTTTGGGCTGTTCGTGCCTGTTCCATAGCAGGATCAGAGCCCTAAAGTGTTCACTAGAACAGGGCAACTAAGTCGCTGGGTTGTGATGCTGTATATGGGGGCAGGGTCAAAGAGGGACTATGGCTTCCTGTCTGCCGCCTGCCGCCTCGGCCCTCACCGGTGCTGCAGTTGCTGCCATCACCGGGCCCACGCGTTTCGTCACACTGCACGCGAGTGTGCCACCGCCGTCAGCCCTTGCGCCCTGGGGCCTGCGTGGTCTGTTTCACTGTGCTCGAATGTGCGACTGAGGTCAGTCTGCCCCACACCCCAACTGGTTCTGGGCTGCCTGCGCGCCTGGGTCGGGGGCCCTGTCCTGCCCGACCCTGTCCACTGCTGGCTCCGCCCCTCTTACCGTCCCCGTTGAACGGTTAGATGTATTCGGACTTCCGTATAATTCAATTTTCTGTCCTTTGTTTGTGTCTTTGTTTCTCCAAATCTTTGTTGTATTCAAACTTGGTTGTGGGAGAAGGCACAGTGTTTCCACCTATGCCTCCATCCTGGTGGAAGTCCCTGTAATAGTATTTTTGTACTCCTCTTCTTTCTGTATAGTTTTCTAAGCTTGACGCATTATATTGTATCATCTAACAAGTTTCCTCTGTTCTGTCTTCCAGGGTGTATTGCTAATTTACTATCCTTCATGTCACTTGTGTTCCTTTAGCACACTACTCAAAGTTCTGTATCCCCTATTTATGTTATCCAGATCACATAGATTCTGTCATATTATTGTTGCTCTAATATTATTGTAAATAATAGCTGTTCCATATATTTGTAAATACTTCACAACACCCCTCCTGGATCTTAGCCCACTTCACAGTTTCTTGAAGTCTATTACTGAAGTGGTTAACTCTATTGTCTCACATACAACACCTATTTACTATCCTTTACTCTCACCTTACCTCAGAATCTGACCTCCTACAACCTCACTGCTTTCTAGATCCAACTCACAAT
>NW_028075456.1:0-994 GCF_014824575.4 Sturnira hondurensis | reverse complement strand
GGAAAAACAAATCTATGGTGATAGAAGTCAGAACATGGGTCACCTCTGGGGACGGGGCTCACAGACTGGGAGAGAAAATATTTTGTATCTTGATGTGGGTGGTACAGATATATGTACAATTCATCAAGGTGGGCATTACATTTATGACCTATTACGTAAGTTATACCTCAGTGAAAACACAGAAATGGAACTCTGTGACAATAGGTGAAAATGGAGAATAGCCCCCTCAGGCAAAGCACTGTGGAGACCACGTGGATCCAGACTCTGTCACTTACCACCTGCAAAACCATGGTTCATTCACCTCATCCACTGGTCCTCAGTTTCCTCCTCTGTGAACTGAAGATAATGAAAGACCTTCCTTTGGTATCATTGTGGGGACTAAACAACTTAAAAGATACAAACCTTCAGGAAATACTATCAATTAATACTAAGGTCTAAATAATTATTTGCTAGTATGTTGATGAGTAGTTGAATATTCATTGCTAGGAAGAAAGATGGTCATTTTATAAGAAACAATTTGCTAGAACTTATAAAATATCAAAAATCAGACCTGCCTGGTTTGGCTCAGTGGGTTGGACATCATCCTGCAAACTGAAAGGTCACCAGATCAATTCCTAATTAGAACACATAACTAGGCAACCAATGCTTCCCTTGCACATCAATGCTTCTTTCTCCCTCCCTTCCCTTCTCTCCAAAAAATAAATACAATTTTTTAAACATCAGTCCATTTAATCTCATAGCTTCAAAATACATAAATTTAAAATGACAGAATTACAAGACTGATTCAGAAACCCACAATCGTGGTGGGAGAGTGCACTGTAGCTCCTTCAGTGAACAACAGAATAGAGACTCCTATGGACTGATGTGTATGTCCCCAAATTCATAGGCTGAAGTCATCCACAGTGTGATGACATCTAGAGGTGGGGCCTTTGGGAGGTGATAGGGTTATGGTGTGAACCCCTTATGGCTGAGGATTAGTGCCCTTATGAAAGGG
>NW_028075455.1:0-667 GCF_014824575.4 Sturnira hondurensis | reverse complement strand
GGGGCAGGGGTATGAGCCAAGCTCAGTGAGGCAGGCAAAGACCAGACCATGAAGCGTCTTGTAAAGGGTGCAGAGTTTATGTATTTCTGTGTGTATTTATTTGTTTATTTGAGAGATGGAGAAGAGAGGGAGGAAGAGAGGGAGAGAAACACCGATGTGAAACAGAAACATTGATTGCCCCNATTGTTTGCCCCCCCCCCCCCCCCCGTACTGCCCCAAGCATGGACCCTGACCAGGCACGTGCCCTGACGGGGAATTGAACTGGCAACCTTTCACTCATTGGGATGATGCCCAGCCAACTGAACCACACGGGTCAGGGTGTAGATTTTATTTCGAAGGTAGTAGCAGTTAAAACAGAGGTGTCATGTAATTTGATTTACACGTTTAAATATTCTATACATATTGTGCATAAATGACGCAGGAAACATAGGAGTTTGGCCTAGAGGTGCCAGGGAGAGAAGACGGGGGCTTGGACAAGGGTGGCAGCCAGGGACAGAGGAAAGCAGAGAGACATTGGTTATATTTTGGAGACAGAGCCGACTGAGTTTGTTCATTGTGCGCAGGGAAAAAGAGAAAAGAGAAGCGAGGAAGGTTCCAGGGTTTTTACCTTGCACGACTAGCTGTGGAGAGTGCCATCTATTTAGGAGGGAAAGATCGGGGTGGAGGA
>NW_028075454.1:0-548 GCF_014824575.4 Sturnira hondurensis | reverse complement strand
TTAAATTATGATTTGTGTAGTTTTTTAATTATTATTATTATTTTAATATTTTATTTATTTATCTTCAGAGGGGAAGGGAAGGAGAGAGAACCATCAATGTATGGTTGCTTCTCGTGCCTCCCCTGCTGGGAACTGGCCCCTGCTGGGAACTGGCCTGTGACCCAGGCATGTGCCCTGACTGGGAATGGAACCTCAATTGTCTGGTTCGCAGGCCCTCGCTCAATCCACTGAGCTATACCAGCCAGGGCTTGATTTGTGTAGTTTTTTTTTGTTTTTGTTTTTGTTTTTTAATTTTTTTAAAAGATTTTATTTATTTATTTATCTTTAGAGGGGAAGGAGAGAGGGAGAGAATCATCGATGTATGGTTGCCTTTTGTGCATCCCCTGCTGGTAGTTAGCCTGCAAGGAACCGGCCTGCAACCTAGGCATGTGCCCTGACTGGGAATCGAACCGCGATTGCCTGGTTCGCAGGCCCACGCTCAGTCCACTGAGCTACGCCAGCCAGGGCTTGATTTGTGTAGTTTTAAAGGAAAAAAAGAGCCCCTTTGT
>NW_028075453.1:0-1004 GCF_014824575.4 Sturnira hondurensis | reverse complement strand
GAAAGAAAAATAAGGAGCTTTCCAGACCCCCCCCCCAAAAAGGCTAAAATAGTACATCTCCACCAAACCAGCATTGCAAGAGATGCTAAAGGGACTGCTTTAAGAAGATGAAGAAAAAGAGAGAGGAACACAAGTACAAAGGGAAAAAATGGCAATAAATAAATATCTATCAATAATAACCTTAAATATAAACTGATTACATGCTCCAATCAAATGACATAGGAGGTAAAGGAGTAGGAAAATACAACTCACATATATGCTGTCTACAAGGGATCCACCTTGAACAAAAGACCTACACATGCTAAAAGTGAGGGGCTAGAAAAAAATATTCCAAGCAAATGAACATGAAAAAAGAGCTGGGGTAGCAATACTTATGTCAGACAAAATAGTCTTCAAAACAAAGGCCATAAAAAGAGACTAAGAAGGTCATTACATGACACTTAAAAGAGTTGTCCAACAAGAGGCTATAACCCTTGTAAACATATACACACCCAACATAGGATCACATAAATATATAATGAAACTCCTGGAAGACTTTAAGAAGGACATTGACAACTGGACAGTCATCATAGGGGATTTTAACAGTCAACTGTCAACAATGCAGTGATTGTCCAAATAAAAAAATCAACAAAGATATTGTGGTATTGAACAACAATCTAGATCAAATGGACTTAATTAATATCTACAGAGCATTTCATTCCAAAGAATAAAAACATACATTTTTTTCAAATGCACATGATTCATTTTCAAAGATAGACAACATGATGGGACATAAATCAAGCCTCAACAAATTCAAGAAAACTGAAATTATATCAAGCATTTTCTCAGATTGCAATGGCTTGAAACTAGAAATCAAACTCAAGGAAAAAATTCAAAAACATGAAGACTGAAAAACATGTTATTAAATAATGAATGGGTTAACAATGAGATCAAGTGAGAAATCAGTAAGTACAGGAAAAAAATGAAAATGAACACACAACAACAACTCAAAACCTATGGGACAC
>NW_028075452.1:0-764 GCF_014824575.4 Sturnira hondurensis | reverse complement strand
AGCATTTTTAATGCAGTTCTTCTCAAATAATCTGTGGTTGAATAACCAGTTTCCCCCCAGTCCTTCATGGACTGCTGCATTTGTAAAATGCAAATATAATAAACTACTGTGATTTCTGTTTCACTGGCAAAATTAGAGTACTATAGTACTCTCAACATATAGAGTCGGTATCAAGAAAGGAGGCACTATATATTCCATATAGTACTCTATATGGAATATATATAAAGTAGGTATATATTCCATATAGAGTACTATATGTCCTGGGTATGAACAGTCCTGTCCTCTGAAGTAGGTTAGAACCCCTGTGTTCCACACCATCATCCCTCTACAATCTCCCGTCCTCAGCATATCCAGACAGAAAGAAACAGATTAGCTGGATGTGAAATAGTAACTCACATCCAGACAAATGGACTGTACTCCATTTCCTATAAGGATTTGACCTTCCAAACAGAAGGCTGGACAAAATAATGAAACGAGTTTTGGACATTGGACTACAGGTGGCACAGAGATAGATAAAAACAGTGAAGTGAGTCCTAATATTGCCCCAGGTTGCTTCCTGGAGACCATTTCAGTGCAGGGAGAGCATAGCAAAATAACCCAGCTGTCTCACTGTGCTGATGAGACAGAAGACAAGTTTGCAAATGTAGAAGCACCTGGAATTGGTGGAAGAGTGCACTAGAGAGGAGGGATCTTCTGAGAGAGAGCAAGACACAGAGAGAAAGAGAGAGAGAATATGAGAACTGCAAAAGCACACAGATCACTTT
>NW_028075451.1:0-501 GCF_014824575.4 Sturnira hondurensis | reverse complement strand
TATATATATATCCCTTTTAAAACAATGCACTGAAAGACAGACTTTGAAGCAAATGGTTGATACTCTGATGTCCTCAACTATATAGGTTTAAACCTTAAAATCATATCAGATACATAGTGGGGCCAAAGTAGGTTTGCAGTTGCTCATATGGAAAATATAAGTATAATAATCAGTAAATAATAATAATGCAAGAATAAACTCTGTGTTTCATATGCTCACAACTGTTTATCTATTCTTGCCATACCCTGTATAATCCCCATTTTTCAGTGTGTGTGTTCTCCAGCGTGCCAGTAAATGATCAGAGAATGAATGTGCAGTTTTAGGGCTGGGACCTGAACCCCATTTCCTGCTTTACTGGCATGCAGCGTACATTGCCAGTTAGCCCCTGTGCCCAGAGGGAGGGGAGTTAGAGGGAGACTGCAGGGCTGGAGGCTGTCTGCTTCCTTTGAGTTTTCCACCACATTCTGTTTCTGTCAGTTTCGTTCCAGCCCTCCTTTTTCA
>NW_028075450.1:0-520 GCF_014824575.4 Sturnira hondurensis | reverse complement strand
ACAAATATTTCTGGAGGTTCATGGTGTGCCAAGTATTATTTGTGCTAACTCATGTAATTTTTGCAGCCGCTCTAGGGGATGGTGTCCTGAGTATAGTCTTCCCTCGTTTTACAGATGTGAAAACTGAGGCACATAGATAGAAGTTCATTGGTGACACGCCTGAGTCCCCTTTTGGATGGAGGCCTCCACACTCCACAGCCCAGACTCCCAGCATCACCCTTCACCCCAAGTCAAATGTCACGACCTCCATGTAGATATCCTTGACCCTCTCAGGCAGAATTCAGGACTCCCCCCAGGACTCCCTTGGGTTCTCTCATTCCTCTCGTAGGGCGCTGCTCATATGGTTCTGTGCTTTTATCTGCATGTTTACCTTCCCGATAGGACGGCAGCTTCTTGGGCTTTTGTTCCCAGGGACTGGCGCATGCTGGGACCTTCCCCCATATCTGGGTGTGAAGAACGACTGAATGGGTGGACTGCCTGACCTCGGTCGTTTCTATGAGCGTCTCAGGTACTTCCTGCA
>NW_028075449.1:0-678 GCF_014824575.4 Sturnira hondurensis | reverse complement strand
TATCTCCCCAGGCAACAGAAACAAAAGAAAAAATAAACAAATGAGACTACATTAAACTACAAATTTTTTACGCATGAGGAGCGGAGCCCTAGGTGTTCACCAGGGTGGGGCAACTCAGTCACTGGGTTGTGATGCTATATGTGGAATAGTCCAAAATATGGCTTAAGAAGAACTCAAAGCCCCAGAGCAGATAACTCTAAGCAACCAGGAAATAGCGAACCTCTCAGATGCACAATTCAAAACACTGGTGATCAGGATGCTCGCAGAACTGGTTGATTATAGTCACAAATTAGAGGAACATATGAAGGCTAAACTAATTGAAATGAAGGGAAATGCACAGGAAACCAATAGTGATGGAAAGGAAACTGGGACTCAAATCAATGGAGTGGACCAGAAGGAAGAACAAAACATCCAACCAGAAAAGAATAAAGAAACAAGAATTCAAAAAAATGAGGAGAGGCTTAGGAACCTCTAGGACATCTTTAAACATTCCAACATCCAAATTATAGGGGTACCAGAGGAAGAAAAGAAACAGCCACGAGTGGAAAACTTATTTGAACAAATGATAAAGGAGAACTTCCCCAGTATGGCAAAGGAAATACACTTCCAGGAAATCCAGGAAGCTTAGAGAGTCCCAAAGAAGTTGAACCCAAGAAGGAACACACCAAGGCACATCAT
>NW_028075448.1:0-1315 GCF_014824575.4 Sturnira hondurensis | reverse complement strand
TCTTTCTCTGATGTAAGACCTGAGGAAAACAATAAAAGCCTGTCTAGGCAAGTGTCGGGGTGCTCCACTCTTGAGGGAGTAGCAGAGGTATCCATAGGCACTCTCCCCCTGAGAGAGTAGCTGTATTGTTCTCTTTTTCTCCACAGGATTGTTGTTGCCTGTGAATTCGTTCTTGTCATCAGCCACAACAGAGTCCGCCACAATGGTCTACTTCTTGGGAACTCAACTTAAGAACCAACGCAGGCCCTATTTTATTTTTATTCTATGTATTTATTTTAATAATATTATGAAAAGTCACAAACATACTACCTGGAAGCTACTAACCTAATAAAATCTTGGAATTTCCTCTGAAAAGCTCAACTAATGAGCCTGTGTGGGAATGACACCCTATTTGAAAAATAGAAAAAATGATAAAAATACAATATATATATTATTTATATATATATATATATATATATATATACACCTATCTTTGTGTTTGACTTTCTAGAGACAACATGATTTGGAATCTTTGTAGAATTACTTTTTCCACTAAATGTTATTAAAATTCAGTTCTGTCATTATGTGTAGCTTTAATACATTGATTTTAACTACTATATAATATTTAACTGTGTAAATATATCATATAAATTTTTATATTTTTTATTCTGCACTTTTCAGCATTTAGAATATTTTCTTTCATAAATACTATCTCTTTGAATATCCATGTCCATGTTTCTTAGCATGCATGCACACAGTTTTTATTGAATATAAGCCTAGGAGTGTAATGTCAGATAATAGGGAACTTTACTGTTCAAATATATAGGTATTATCTTGTTTTCCAAAGTAATCATATCAATACATATTTGAAATATCAATTTAGAAGATATTCTATTACTCCACACTCTTGCTGTCAAAAATAAAAAGTACAGTGAAAAGAAGAAACAAACGTAAAGAACATGCAGATCATGAGAGAGATTTGCTACACTGGAGGTTCGCTACTTAAACCTCCTTGGGTTTGAGTAAAATGTTTATCACAATAGTTTTCACTATTTCTTTTTCAAGAATTAAGACCTGAGGGTGCTGTTACAGATCTCCTATACATTATTGAAAACTCATGATCAGAAATGCTCATTTTAGAGCACTTCTAAATGCTCTAAAACTCAAAAATCTTCAGATATTTTTAAAAGCACATATGTTTTATGCAGCATAATATCTTCAACTAAGACTGGCAGTATATTCATATTACTGCAGAAAATATCAGGTTAATCAAAAGGTTCCTATTTTTTTCATTTTCATCAATAACTTTATCAAATTGGCTATTTTGAGTATATGA
>NW_028075447.1:0-661 GCF_014824575.4 Sturnira hondurensis | reverse complement strand
GCATCCTACGCTGATTTCAACAAGGGGACCTACACCAGTGGATTCTGGCCACGGTGCTATTGTAGCACGGGTCTTATAATGTGTATTTTTTTTTTCTCTATACACAGGCCCCTTGAAGAGCCTGCTCATCTGTAAAGGGTACACACTTGTTTTCCATGTCATTGCAGAGTCTCAATACTCTGAATTGTTTAGAAGCCAAGCTAAGTGGCCCTATTCTGTTTGCAAAGTCTCAGAAATCATTGGTTTGATAACGACTGAAGGTCAGGCAGGGTGGGTGACTGAGCCCTGAGAATGGTGACAGTGAAGACCGCGCTTTAGTAACGAATTGTGGCACAGTGAAGTGAAAGGACCCTGGCGCGCATTTATCTCACTGTTTCAAGCATCGGATGAGGTGATCTGCAGGGTTTCTATACAGTTGTCCCCAGCGCTGACGTTCTTCGGAAATGCTGTGTAACGACGTTTTCTGCTGTGCGCACGCGTGCACACACTGCCGGTCTAGTGTGACCCCGTTTCACCTCCACGGGGGTCAGACAGCGTTTGAACTCGGACGGGGCTTCCGTTCAGAGTTAAGAGCGTGCAGCCGGGGTCCTGCACGGTCCTCGGCTCCTTGAACTGACCTGCAGTTGGAGTGATACTGGTCGTTCGTTTCCTTGGTTAGGAT
>NW_028075446.1:0-1643 GCF_014824575.4 Sturnira hondurensis | reverse complement strand
GAACCTAACAATAAAATTATAACAAGAATTTAGTAAGCATTCTAAAACTGAAGACTAAAAACTGAGTAAGCATATTTCAAAAGAGATGATTGTACAGTAAACATTTATAACTGAAGTTATGAAAGTATAAATCTAATAAGCATGTAGGAGGATCCATGTTTATTCTACTATACTATTGAAAATATGGACTTACCAAAGTTTTAAAAACATGCAAAGAAATGAAAAAATATCTTCCACACTCTGGGGGATAAATCAGCCCTACAAAATAACTTTCATAGGGATAGGATGTTTGAATTTTTATATAAATATTTAATACTAGTTATTATAAATATATATGTTCCCAAACTGCATTTTAAAAACTGTGTTCTAATAACTCTATGGAAATATGATGGCAGTGACAGAACAATTAGGGAAATAAAAACTCTATGAATGAATCAAAATTATCAGTTGAAAAATCATTATCTACACTACAAAATTTAATACATTTACATAAATATTGAGATGTAGAAGAAAAAATTGATGAAATAAAGATGGAGGGACAGAAATAATTAATTCCTAAAGGTAGAGAGAAATTGTTAGAAAAAGTAATGGAGCCTTGGAGACCTTCATAGAACTTTATCAGTAAAACCAACTTAGGTATAATTATTGCCTCCTAACAAAAAGAATGACAAAAGACAGAAAAACAATTTTTGAGACACAATGAATGATTATCTTAAATTTTATGTGAAAATATATAAACCCATGTGTATAAAGTTGTTTATGTAGAAAAGATCATCTGCTATAAATTATGCCACATCAACTAGATAAAGAAAAGTGTGAACTTGACCTCTACCACACAGCATCACAAACACAGCATACAAAAATATAAATTCTCAAAGTATTATAAACTTAAATGTAGAAGTCCATCAGTAAAGAAAAAGATAACCCATAAAGAGTAATGCAGTGGATTATCTTCATGAACTTTGACTAACCTGTGAAACATGTCCAAAATAATCCCCAACATCCAAAATGAGATATTGGACTATGGTAATGCTAATAAATCCTGGTCATTAAAAGACTCCAGTATGAGAAAGCAAATGTCATTAACAGCCAAGAAAGCCATTTCCACCATACACATTAAAAAAAGAGTCATATTGAAAGTATAACTAGTTCTAAGAAGAAAAATTAAAGGTAACATACAGAAGAAATGGTCAAGAGACATGAATGGGCACTTCTCATTCTCACAGAACAGAAATTCGTATCGAATGGTGCTCTGAATGATGTGTTCAATTGATCAGCATGTGGAAAATACCCATTAATATCATAATGATGCATTTATTTAGTGATCAGAGCTGATGGCAATAAAATTCCTGGCAGTAGTAAGCTTTGGATCATGAAACAATTGGCTATAATTTGTATTTACTCAGCAAACTAAAAGTAGGGATGATTTACATACATATATATTTCAGGCCCTGCAATTTCAATCTGATACAAAATGGCAATGCATTTTACTTATGCACATATGCCATTAGAACAACCATATTTATGAATTATTGTTATATTATTATATACAATATTTGCAGCATATCAATTTATATATTATATAAATTATTGTATATAAATTAGTTTAAATATATATTAATTGGAAAAATAAATGCACAAGC
>NW_028075445.1:0-557 GCF_014824575.4 Sturnira hondurensis | reverse complement strand
TGCCTCTGAGAGGCTGGCAATCTCTTGGTTGCTTAGAGTTATGGGCTCTGGGGCTTTGAGTTCTTCTTGAGCCATAATGTTTTGGTCTGTTCATGCCTGTTATGTATGAGGGGCAGAGCCCTAGGTGTTCACCAGAGCAGGGCAACTCAGTCGCTGGGTTGTGACGCTGCATGTGAGGGCAGGGTCAAAGAGGAGCAATGGCATCCCGTCTGCCGCCTCCCGCCGGCTGCCACCGCCACCAGGGCCCGAGCGCTTCATCTCCCCGCTCGAGAATGTGCCACCGCTGTCAGCCCTCCACCACTGGGTTCGCCACTGGGGCCTGCACGGTCCATCTCACTGTGCGTGAATGTGCGACTGCAGTCAGTCTGCCCCGCACCCTGACTGGTTCTGGGCTGCCTGCGCGCCTAGGTCGGGGGATCTTTCCTGCCCGACCCTGCTCCGCTGCTGGCTCCGCCCCTCTTACCATCCCGGTTGAACGGTTAGTTGTTGTCGGACTTCCGTATAATTCAATTTTCTGTTCTTTGGCTGTGTCTTTGTTTACTAAACCTTTGTTGTAT
>NW_028075444.1:0-1458 GCF_014824575.4 Sturnira hondurensis | reverse complement strand
ATAAAGCTCTGCTTGAATGTCTAATAATCCTCTCTAACTCCATATCCAAATCCCCCCCCACCCCGCCAACTTCTACCCTTTGTAATAAGTGGCAGTGCTAATAACTCAATGTAACTCAATACCTCAAAATTTAGGTATCATCCTTAATTCCTCCTTTTCCTTCATCTATATCCAATCCGTCAGTAAATCCTATTAATCTACTCCCCCCAACCCCAAACACATCCCAAATCCATCCATTTCCATCTTCACTAGTGCCTTAGTCCATCCAAGCTGCTATAAGAAAATATCGCACACTAGGTAGCTTATAAATAATAGAAATTATTTCTCACAGTTCTGGAGGCTAGAAGCCTGAGATCAAGGTGCCAGCACGGTCAGGGAGAGCCCTCTTCCGGGCTTCAGTCTCCTCATTGTATCCTCACATAGCAGAAGGAGGAAGGCAGATCTCTGAAGTCTCTTTTACACGGTGTTCATCTCATTCATGAAGGCTCTGCCCTCATGACCTTGTCACCTCCCAAAGGCCCATTTCCTAACATCATCACACTGGGTATCAGGATTTCAACGTATAAATTTGGGGGGAACACAAATATTTAGATCATAGCAGCTAGAGACCCTGGGTTCAAGTCCTCATCATCTCTTATCCATACAATTCCAATAGTCTAACAACTGTAGTCTCATGGATTTCGCTGTTGCCTCCACAATCCCAAAACCATACAACTCTCAGAGCGACATTTTAAAGGTATAGATTATATTAGTCACTCTTCTTCTCACAACTCTCTAGTATAAAAGTATGTACAAGTTTGTAAATACTTTTCTATAGATTTTAAGACAGACATGGTCTAGCTTCTATCTCTCCAAAACCCTCTAATGCCAGTCTCTTCTCATCCATATACTCAGACTGGCCTTTTGAAAAGTCCGAAAAATAACACAATGAGACTTTTCCCATCCCCAGAGCTTTCTCACTAGCTGATTTCTCTGCCTGGAAGTGTCTTTCTTATCTGTCGATCTTGCTCTTTCATGTTGCTGCCCACCCAACACTCACATACTCCATCACTCTTTTGACATCTGGCTCCTTATAATTCTCTGTTTCAAACTTCAAAATAAAATGTTACTTATTGGGTTGGCCAAAAAGTTCATTTGGTGTTACCTGTAAGATGGCTCTAGTAGTACTTAGTTGTCTTTAACTTCATTTGAAACAATTTTGTTAGATTGTATTGTGACAGCTGTCATATCAGAGTGCATTTAAAAAACTACTTATCAAAACTGATGAATTTTTATGCAACCATTTTAATACTGAAGATGAAAGAAAACACACAACATTTTTTGCATATTATGCTTTATTATTTCCAGAAAAGTAAAAATGCAACTGAAATGCAAAAAAAAAATTGCACAGTGTATAGAAAAAGTGCTGTGACTGATCCAACATGTCAAAAGTGGTTTGCGAAGTTTTGTGCTGGAGAT
>NW_028075443.1:0-1234 GCF_014824575.4 Sturnira hondurensis | reverse complement strand
CTCCCAGAGGTATGTGTCTCTACCCTCCTGTCTCCCTACTGACCTGATTCATAGAATGGGAATTTGCAAATGCTGGATGTGGTACAAACCAAGTACAATGAATATACAATCAAATCAAAGAAAACACTGGTATTCATTTCTGTATACTTTATGGTAAAGAGTAAAATATGAAAAGAATGAAACATTTTGCCTCTGCAAAATTACTAACAAACACACCACATGCATATTGCAGTTTGAACATCAGCATAACTTAAATGGAAAGCTGTAAGCAGCATGACAAGGAGCAGTGAACTTTGAGTTTTGTAATTAAGAGATGTAATAATGTATGTGTATTACTTCATATTTAATCCAGAACATAAAAATAGATTCTTAAAAAGAATTCCTCAAATCATGAAGGTCAAACATAATTCTTCAAAAACGCATTTCAAAAATGCAGTTAAATAAAAGCTCTTTGACTTGCAGTAAAAATCAGGATGTAGTAGTTTCTGTAAAATGGTTATTTAAACTTAATTATAAACAATCAAAAGCTTTTTAGAAATTAAACAAAACATTGTAAAAAGAGATGTCACATTGATAAGATGCTCCTGTGGCAGGAATTGTAACAGTGTCTGATATAAGTAAAAATAGTAATATGGCAATTGTGTTACGATAGTTAAATTAAGTAACTTTGGAAAGCTTGTGTCGGATTGAGTATTAAAAATTTTACATGCACTGTATCTCACATATTTTCATTAACACTTTAATTAGCAAACTAGGTTGCCAGACACTAATTACTAATTACTATAGGTCATGCATTATGATTTTCAAAGGCAAACTGTATTCCAAACCCCACTGACTGCAGCACCCAATGGCTCAATTATTAAATTACATTTTCTGATCTGTTACATTTTACTGTGCCCTAAAGCAACCATCACAGAATGTGAGAGTCAAGGTATTTTTCTGGACATTTACAGGCATGGCATTGCTCCATAACTGATCTACAGCACATTTATTTCCCTTTTTGTGTGTGTTTGCATACCTTAACCATGAAACAAATTACAAGTTACTAATTAAAGTATGTTAAAAATGCTTTGATGTTCTATTGCTTTTATTATTTATTGAGATTTGAGTAAGTTTACTGTGTCATGTAATGTTTTTAATATTCAAAATATTTCATTAAACTTTAAAGGATCTCTCAGGACAGTACAATTACTCAAGATAAAATATTTGATAGCACCTCTTCTGTCCTTTGACC
>NW_028075442.1:0-682 GCF_014824575.4 Sturnira hondurensis | reverse complement strand
GATAAGGGAGGGCACGGATGGGTCCAGAAGAAAGTTGGGGATCCCGACTACAATCTAGTGGAACAAAGACACTTTGTCAGGTGGCAGGAGGGCCACATCCACCCTAAAAACTGGCCCGGGCTCAGAGGTCCCAGACCCTGCAGAGCGGGTTTCCTCCAGCCACTGGAAAACTAGCCACGGAAACCTCCAAGCCTCGCTGCAGGCTGTGGGACAAGCTCTCTGGAGACCCAGAGCAGCCAATCCCCGCGGGGCGGGGCGGGTCTTCCGCTGGCCCGTCCGGAACCCAAGGGGCTCGGCCTCCTGCCCCGCCCTTCCAGCTTCTTCTGGCCGCTCATTGGTGGGCAGGGCTGGGATCGCAGCACTGATTGGGCCGCATCTCCCACGTGGCTATCCAGGTATGAATCTCACCCCCTGGCGCCTTCTCTCTTTTCGAGGGCGGAAAGCCCAGGAGCCCGGAGAGGACGCTGGTCCGAGGTGGGCAGCGCAGCAGGGGCCGCCGGGAACTGACCGGTAAGCGGGGAGCCTTGCCGCGTGGAACCCTTAGCCCGAGACCTTCAAAGTCCAGCCTGAGAGACCCCCCGATGCCCTCATCCCGAGGGGCCCCGAATCCCTTCAGCATCGAGGGACCCACGTGCGCCAACCCGGAGGACCCCCGACGCTTAGACCCCAAACAGCCCGAAAA
>NW_028075441.1:0-1534 GCF_014824575.4 Sturnira hondurensis | reverse complement strand
CTTAAATGTAAATGGATTAAATGCACCAATTAAAACACACAGAAAAGCTGAATGGATAAGAAAGCATGACCCACACATATGCTGCCTACAAGAGACCCACCTCAGGACAAAAGAGCATCACAGACTAAAAGTGAAAGGATGGAAACAAATTTTCCAAGCAAATGGAACAGAAAAAAAAGGCGGGGTAGCAATTCTCATATCAGACAAAATAGACTTCAAAAACAGGGCTGTAAAGAGAGACCCAGAAGGTCACTTCATATTGTTCAAGGGAAGAATCCACCAAGAAGACATTAACATCGTAAATATATATGCACCCAACATAGGAGCACCCAAATATATAAAGAAAATCCTAGAGGACCTCAAAAATGATATTGACAGCAACACAATTATAGTAGGGGATTTTAACACCCCGCTGTCAAAAATGGACAGATCTTCCAAACAAAATATCAACAAAGATATTGCAGCATTAAATGACACTCTAGATGAAATTGAGCTAATTGATATATATATAGAGCCCTTCATACTAAAGAAGCTAAATACACATTCTTTTCAAAAGCACATGGAACATTTTCCAAGATAGATCACATGATAGGACACAAAACGAGACCTAACAAATTTAGGAAAATAGAAATCATACCAAGCATTTTCTCTGATCACAGGGGACTGAAATTGGAAACTAACCCCATAGGAAAAAACCAAAAATACCCAAAATCATGGAGACTGAATGGTATGCTATTAAACAACGTATGGGTCAAGATTGAAATTAGGGAAGAAATCAAAAAGTTTCTGGAAACAAATGAAAATGAACTCACAACAACCCAAAACTTATGGGATACAGCCAAGGCAGTCCTGAGAGGGAAGTTCATAGCAATACAGGCTTACCTAAAGAAGATAGAAACATTTCAAACAAACCACCTAACCCAATGCCTCCAAGAACTCAAGAAACAACAACAGAGACAGCCCAGAGCAAGTAGAAGGAAGGAAATAACCAAGATCAGAGCAGAATTAAATGACATAGAGACTAAAAGCACAATTCTAAGGATCAATGAATCCAGGAAGTTGGTTTTTTGAAAAGATAAACAAAATAGACAAGCCTTTAAGTAGGCTCATCAAGAAAAAAAGAGAGAGGACCCAAATAAACACAATCAGAAATGAAAGAGGAGAGATTACAACTGATACCACAGAAATAGAAGGGATTGTAAGAAATTACTATGCAGAATTGTATGCCAATAAATTTGAAAACCTAGATGAAATGGATAAATTTCTAGGAAAATATAATCTTCCAAAACTCTATGAAGTAGAAGCAGAAAACCTGAACAGGCCAATAACAGCAGATGAAATTGAAGAAGTAATAAAAAAACTCCCATCACAAAAAAGCCCTGGACCAGATGGTTTCACAGGAGAATTCTACAAAGCTTTTAAAGAAGAACTAACCCCGATTCCTTACAGACTATTTAAAAAAAATCCAAAAGGAGGGAAAACGCCCCAACTCTTTTTATGAAGCCAGCATCATCCTAATTCCAAAGCCAGATAG
>NW_028075440.1:0-703 GCF_014824575.4 Sturnira hondurensis | reverse complement strand
AGAAGCAGGGAGAAAGCATTCCAGTTCTCCAACACCTTCACTTTAAAGGAATTCTGCAGCCTCTTCAGTTAAAAAAATAAATAAATAAAGAACCACAATAACTTGCAAATATTCACAACAAATATTTAAATGGAAACATCCAGTTTGTGCTTTATCCAACCTAGTCTTTAAAGTCACACCCACTCCTACTTGCTGTTTTACCGCCTGTTTCAAGCATAGCCAACAAGTGAAATCAGACAAATGTTAGCTCCGAGGGCAACCTGACGGCCACCCGACCATCTGACATGCAGACAGGAGGAAGTTGAGTGTTCGCACTGTTGGTAGACTCACAAGAAGCCATGGGGCGAACATACTCAGGCCGTCAGAGCATGCAGTAGGCATGACATCAACCACAAGGTCCCTCCCAGCATCTGGAGGAAAGCTCTCGAAGCATCGTCAGGATTTCCTGCCAGCTCCCCCGGAGCTATGCCGGGGCGGCACAACAGAGCAAACGGTGCGGGAGGCTGCAGGGGCTGCTTCTGATCAGGGCTTCGCTGCCCGGATCACCAACAATGCGGGCCCTCGGGGGCACGGGGCAGCAGTCGCTGGGGGGAACCAGCCCTGTGGACCAGGCCAGCAGCTACGGACACAAGTGCCCTGGTTTCAAAGCAGAATGGAGGGTGGGGCAGTTTCTGCGGGACAGTGAGCTGAGCCTCACAGGGGA
>NW_028075439.1:0-2140 GCF_014824575.4 Sturnira hondurensis | reverse complement strand
AAAAAAAAAAAAAAAAAAAACACTAGAGGAGTTCATCATCACCAAACTATTACTATATGAAATATTAAAGGGACTTGTTTAAGAAAAAGGAGATCAAAACTATGAACAATAAAATGGCAATAATATATATCTGTCAACAATTGGATCTAAAAAACAAACTAAGCAAACAAGAACAGAGAATAGGATCAGGGATACAGAGAGTATTTTGATGGTTGCCAGATAGGATGGGGGTGTGGGGTAAGAGGTGAAGAGGTGAGTGGATTAAGAAGTACAAATAGGTCGTTACAGAATAGCCATGGGGATGTAAGGTACAGTATAGAAAATGCAGTAGCCGAACAACTTGTACACATGATTCATGAACATAAGCAATCATGTAGGTATTGCCTGATGGAATGGGGATTGCTTAGTGGAGGGGGGCAAAGAAGAAAAAATTGAGACAACTGTAATAGCATAATCAATAAAATATAATTTTAAAAAACATAATCTGCCTCGTCAATAACTGAGTTTACATTTCAACTTGCCTGATATACTTCTCTCTTACTTGAAAAGCAAAATGAACTTTAAGTGTTGCTGTGGAAGTGCGGTTTTGTGAGTGTTCCAGAAAGCTTCACACCCCCTGATATCCGTGTGTGTCAGGCTCAGGCTCCATTTCCAAGAGAGAACAAGAACTGTCTCCTCCTGCCTCTCCAACCACCCTTCCAAGGGTTCCCCCAGCTTCTCTTCCTCAAGAGTTCCTCTTCTCTCTCCTCTTCCTTCTGCCCTCCCTAAACTCAACCATTACCATTAGGTTTTCAACCATCCACAACCAGCAACTCTGGCCACAACCACTCTTGGTCTCCAAACCCCATTTTCAACTGCCAAATGTAGGATGTCCTAGAATACTTCAAACACCTCAAATTTAACATGTAGAGCTAACTAAACCTTTATCTCCTCACCCAACATTTGCCTCCTCCCACCATTGTCATCTCACCTACCCAAACACCTCTTGGTGTTCCCCAGTGATCTACTTCCTTTCCTTTCTAACTTGAGAGGCAGTGTGGGAAGGAGGAATTGGAGAAAGGGGTAGGAATTGAGATGCTATAGTTTCTACATAACCTCCAAACTCTAGGACACAAACAAGGGTGGGTATAGGAGGCAGAGTACAATTGAAGCTCCATGTAAGTTTAGAAGGCCTCAGAGTAGATAGGACCTTAGCCTGGCTTTCCCATATAAGGCCCATGTCTGCCAGCCTTGTAAAGAAATTCATATTTAACTGGCAGCTGAGTTACAGATGAGAAATAGCTGAGATAAATGTCCAGGTAAATGGGCTTGAGACTGTTTTCCCAGTTTTCCACAGGCTGCTCAAGGCATGCAGGCATCTCAGAAGTTCCTGCTTATCCCAGAAAGGAGCAGAGAAGTTGAGAACACCAGTAGTCTAGCAGAGCCATGGGATCTGGACAAAGAGGCCACAGAATTTGAGTACTCTGAACTGGAAGGATATGGCTGAAATGATGAATATAAGCAGCAGGTGACTTCAAGGGCTAAACATGACTTGGCTCACAGCAGGGACACCAGTACAAAGCACCCAGGCCTAGGACCAGCCTGGCCCAGCAAAGGCCTTCACAACAAGGACCAGCCATGACCCATAAATGCCCCTCCCTGTCACCATGAGGACAGATAAGCTCTCCTTCATAGTCACACAAGATGAGATTGGAAGAAAAGTTCAAGAGGGAAGATCCTGAATGTCTGAGGGTAACCACAAGAGGTAGAGTTAACCTAAGAGGAAATATTTTAACTTGAAAGAGTGAGATTTCTTTAGTTGGCATAGAGGTTTTCTTTAGTTTATGGGGGGGGGTTTTTTTCATTCCTTACCTTTGGGTTGAGAGTTATCAAAGATGATTAGGTAATAAAAAATAAAAAAGGAATTTGTTTTCACAGTTTGAGTTGTAGTAGTAAATTTTTGACATTGCTACACAAAAATTAGCATTAACCTCCCTCCCCTACCACACTATCTACCACCATCTAACGGTAGACTAGAGATTATACCTCTGGACAATCTCATGTATGTTCTATTTTTTTCATTCCTAATACAGTGCCAATATTTACCCTAGTCATTTCTTACCTGGATGTAAGGGGTATACTGTTCTCTGTCTCCCCTTTC
>NW_028075438.1:0-661 GCF_014824575.4 Sturnira hondurensis | reverse complement strand
TGTGCATACTTGCATATTTTTGGTCTTCTTTTTTACATATGTGAGAATATTTTATTCAAAGTTTTTGTCTTTTTAAAAAAAATTTGGAAACCATTACAAATCCCTAATGTTGATAGATTTTATTCTTTATTTATATAATGAAAAATGTTAGAATAGACATCCCTATACATATATTTGTATACATGGGCTATACTTTTTGTAAGATATGTTCTTAGGAGTGAAACTATTGAGCCAAAAGAAATGCACATTATAAAAGTTAAAAATATTGGCAGATTGCTTTCTTTTTTAGTTACATTTATAGTGTATAGGATTTCCTGAATGCTCCCATTCTGAAAGAAAACTTATCTTTAAAAATTTTGCAATTAAGTGCCCAAAAGATCGGTATCTTTGAATTCCTTGGATTACTAAAATGTTTAATATATTTATATATTTTATATTTATAGGCTATTTGCATTTCTTTTTCTGATGATTCTTTGGAAACTTTTGCTCGTTTTTTAGAAATTGGATTTGTAAGAGCCCTACACATATAGTGGAAATTTCCCATTTACCTGTTATACAAACTATTGATATGTGGAAATATTTTCCCCCAATTTGTTGCTGGTATTTTAACTTTGCTATACCATTCATTGAAAATTTGTATGCAATAAAATCATTTAATTTT
>NW_028075437.1:0-1198 GCF_014824575.4 Sturnira hondurensis | reverse complement strand
TGGGAGAAGGCACAGTGTTTCCACCTATGCCTCCATCTTGGCGGAAGTCCCTTTAAAAAATATTTTATTTACTTATCTTTAGAGAGGAAGGGGAGGAGAAAGGAAGAGAAACATCAATGTATGGTTGCTTCTCATGCATCCCCTGCTGGGAATTGACCTGCAACCCAGGCATGTGCCCTGACTGGGAATTAAACCGCGATCGTCTGGTTCGCAGGCCTGTGCTCAATCCACTGAGCTACACCAGCCAGGGCATGCTATGCTCATTTTCTTTGGATTCTTTTTTCTTCTTGTTCCTATTGGTTGGGGTTTTTTTTTTTTTTTTTGCTTCCTTATGTTCCAAATCATTGATTTCATTCTTGGCTTCATCCATTCTCTTGTTGCCTCCCTGTAAATTGTTCTTTATTTCAATTAGTGTATCCTTCATTTCTGAATGGATCTTTTTCATGCTGCTGAGGTCTTCACTAAGTTCCTTGAGCTTCCTTATAACCACTGTTTTGAACTCTGCATCTGATAGACTGCTTATCTCCATTTCCCTTAGCTCTTTTTCTGGAGTTTTGATCTGTTCTTTCATTGGGCCATGTTTGTTTCCTTGTTTTGGCAGCCCCCCATTTGTTTTGACTCCACGTCTTGGTAGTGAGGCCTAGTGTGGTGGGTGTCCTATAGGGTCCAGTGGCACAGCCTCCCCTATCACCCAAGCTGGGTACATGTGTGCACCCTTTTTGTGTGATCTGAGTAGACAGATCCTCCTCTTGTACTTGATCCTTGATTGCTATTGGTAGGTCAATAGGAGAGATTTACTTAGGCTTGTCAGCTGCAAGGACTGGCTGTGACAAGTGACTCCCAACCTCCACCCTCCGTGGAGGATCAGCTGTGCCAGGGGCAGGGTGGTGGTGCTCTGAAGTAGTCTGTAGGTATCCACTGGGTGCGCTGGTCCTGGGGTTTCCTGGGTGGTGCAGGTCAAGGTCAGACCTCACCTGTGTTTTGCCTGGGGCACCTTGCCTGAACTGTAAAGCAATCTGAGATGGATGCAACTTGTGCTGGACTTGGAGATTTTTAGGCAAAGTCAAGCTGTGACTCTAATCTTGCTGCTGCTAGGGCTCACTAAAGCCAAGATGGGCAGGCCATTTTAGAGGAACTCCCTGGGACTCCAACAGCACTTGGTCTTACCCAGCCACAATCCCTGCTGGGTTTTTTTTTT
>NW_028075436.1:0-1791 GCF_014824575.4 Sturnira hondurensis | reverse complement strand
AGTTAGTTGGTCCACTGACCCGTGTGTCAGAAACCCTCAGTACGGAAAGGAAACTGCAAATGATAATATTCAGAATGGACATTGTGATCTTCTGGGATTGAACGCTGTGTCGAGATGGGTTTTATCTCTGCCTCCAGAATGGCCTGATGATTTAAGATTAAACATACCAACATCCTATAGATATTAAAGCCAAAGGGGGCACATGGCCCCAACCGGTGTGGCTCAGTTGGTTGGGTGCCATCCCACACAATGAAGAGTCACAGGTTTGAGTCTCGGTCAGCGCACATGCCTATGTTGTGGGTTCAACCCCAGTCAGGGCACATACGAGAGACAACAGACGGATGATCGATGTTTCTGTTTCACATTGATGTTTCTCTCCCTCTCTTTCTCTCACCTTTCCCCTCTCCCTCCCTTCCCTCTCTGTAAAAATAAATAAATAAAATATTTTTCAAAGGTACTTATCATTTATAGAGAGTATATAGGGTGCCGAGAATCACTGCAAATGGTCATAATATTAACATTTAGAATACTCACATTCCAGGGACTGTTCTAAGCATTGACGCACATCATCCACTTGTCTCTGTAATCCTGTGAGGGCCGGATGATTACCTCCCTTTAGAGATGGAACCTGTGGCTGGGAAGTTGGATAACTTGCCAAGCTCAGGGTCATCAGGATAATGGACTGCAGGGCTTTGACTCCAGCCCATAGGAGTGTGTGGTCAGGAGTCACCGGGGGCAGAGAGAACTCACAGAGGTGCGGGGTGACCAGGGTCTGGAAGGATGGGGGGAGACCTTGGCCCACAGGATGACTGAGACTTTCTAGACCCAGGAGACACCCCAGTCTCCTAACTAAGCGCACACCTCCCTCCCCACCATGCCACACCGTGTGGTCCACAAAAGCACCATATTCCCGTGCCTCCAGAGCACTCCGCCCCCAAGCAGAAAAGCAGAGTCCCTTCCCTCCCCTTCACCTGTCCCCTTCTCAGGTCCTCCTCATCCTCCCTCTCGCCTTCCCTCTGGTCACCAGTTTTCTTAATCCCTTACCTCTCCCTCCTGGGGGTGGGCAGGCTCCTCTCCATCAGATCCATTAATCAAAAGATGAAGGCCCCCTCCCCCTAGACCAGTTTCAGGGCCTCCCTGTCCCACCTCCCACCTCCCACCTCCCACCCCGCCTCCAGCCTCCCTACCCTAGCCTCCGGCAGCACAGCTGGACGCTATCTCCAGGCTCATAGGTGAGCGAGTCTGAGGTGCTGATGCCCCCTAGTGGAACAAGTCCCAGAGACAGGATCATCTTACCCACAGGGTGAGGTAGATGTCTTTAGTTAGGAGAAAAATGGTTAAAATAATCATGGTTGTGTTTTAATGATACAAAAAAACAAAAAACAAACTAAAAAACAACAACATAGAAACCTGTTCAGCTCCCTCATTTTTTGAAAATATTTTATAAGAAGGTAGACAGAGGGGCAAAAAGTTGTTAACCAGCCCTGGCTGGTGTAGCTCAGAGGATTGAGCGAGGGCCTGAGAACCAACAAGTTGCAGTTCTATTCCCAGGCAGGGCACATGCCTGGGTTGCAGGCCAGTTCCCAGCAGGGGCCAGTTCCCAGCAGGGGATGCATGAGAAGCAACCATATACTGATATTTCTCTCCCTCTCTCCTTCCCTTCCTTTCTAAAGATAAGTAAATAAAATTTAAAAAATTATTTTAAAAATTGGAGAAATGACAGAGGCCTCTCTCCTTGCCAGTGTGAAGCTCACCTTGGCCATGTGTTTCCTGATGGACCTGGGCCCACTG
>NW_028075435.1:0-1823 GCF_014824575.4 Sturnira hondurensis | reverse complement strand
GACAGAAACCTGTACGTGAACAAGAATTAAATAAAAATTATATTAAAAAAAAAGAAAGAAAACAGCAGAATACAGTGGGAAGAGCAATGGACTGGATTTGCCTTCCCGTTTTTCACCTATAGCTTCATATAAACTTAATGAGCGTATTCCCATTGTGCAAACTCTCTGGGACACAGTTTTCCTTTTCAGCCAAATTATTGTGGCTACAATAATTTTGTAGCCACAAAACCCACTGATTCTGTGTTGTACACCCCCACACACACAAAATCAAGAAATCATTAAGTATTTGGTCCATATTATTCTCTAGATTATTAAGTAACAAGCCTATGTCTTATTCAGTTTATTCATATTTTATATGTTGCTTTATATTTTGAGAGGCATCCCATTATGTCTTCTAATATTGCTTTGGAAAAGGGAAGCTTTAGTTTTTGTATGTTTGATTTGCATTCAGTTATGTTACTAAACTGCTCTGTATTTAATGGGTTTTTTAGTTGAAGTGCTTGGATTTTCTGGGAATAAAATCTAGAAATAATGATTTTAGAACCTCAAGAAACAGTGTGATGACAGGTGTCCTTCCTTTTTTTTAAGCTTGAGTAGTGTGTCCTCGTTTAATATGATGTTACTATTGTCATATGATGAATGCTCTCTCAAGTTTAGGATTTCTTTCCTATTTCAACTTTACTTGGAATTTTTGATGTAATGCTTTCCTGGCATCTACCACAACAGACATGTGAATTTTTCTCCTTTATACTACCGATGTAGTAAATTACATTGATAGACTTTCTCATGTTAAACAATGGTAGAATTCTAAACCATCCTAAAATTCCTGAAATGCACCCAACTGGCCATTAGGCTTTAAAAATATACATTTAAATTCAGTTTGCTAATATGTTATGTAAGGCTTTGGCCACATGTTATTGGTAATGTAGGCCTACAATTTCTTTCCACTTAAAAAAATTATATTTTGAGCCGGGACTATGCTTATGTGGGGGAAGAAGCAGCTTTCCTCTTCTCCCCTAGCTGGGTTCTCCTGGCTGCTCTAATAACCAGGTTGACATGAGACACGTTAACAAGAGAAAACAACCTAATTAATTATTAGTTTATTTTTGCATTTTTTATTGTTGTTCACGTACAGTTGTCTCTGTTTCCCTCCCACCACTTTCCCCTGCCCCACCCACCCCAAATTTAATAATATACATGCATACGGGACTGCCCCCCCCCCCCCGCCACGGGAGGTTCAGAGACAGACGGGTAAAATGAGGTCTCCGTGGCGTCCTGGGCTGAGGGGGAGGTCGGAGCCCTGGGAGGAAGGCCTTTGCAGGATGGTGAGAAGGGCAGGTGATCAGTAATAAGCAGTTCGCCCTGCCGTAGACACAGGGGATACGAAGTTTCTTGCTGGTGATAACTCTTATTACGGGCAAGGTCTATAATTTCAGTTCTCTAAGGGAGAGGAAGAAGTTTCTCTTAAGCCTGCAGGGCTCCGTAGCCTTCGGTTCCAATTGATCCTTGTGCCAAAGTAGCACATCTTGGGAAGGCCTGTGTAGAACCTCTTCACTTACCTCCGAAATGATTTGGAAATTAGAAAAAAACCCTCTATGCTCTGTTGGAATTTGAATAGCGTGGGACTCTGCTGTCCTTTGAAGGACAGGTAGTATTCGTGGGCAGCACCACCCAGGCTTGGCTCCTACTGCAGTGACAGATGTTTGACATATTTCTTCCGGTAATTTCATGGTTATTGTCTAGTTCTACGTTTTCTTGAGTCTCTGTTGGTAATTCATATCTCACTAACAGCCACTGATTTTACCTCATTATTTAAATTCATT
>NW_028075434.1:0-631 GCF_014824575.4 Sturnira hondurensis | reverse complement strand
AAAGATGAGTGTTTTAAAAACTAAGGTCTACATAACTCATTTTAGACAACTACCCAGGTCAAGGTTGGCAAAGGTGAATGTGTACAAAAGTTTGTGTCATGAGTAATTGATTATGTTGAAAGTGTTCCATTTTAAAACAGTCTCAAGATTTTCTTCTGTGTACAGTTTTAATTTATCTGTTTATTTATATATTGTAATAAAATCATATGTATTTAAAGTATACAACATGATGATTTGCTATTTCTATAGACAGTGAAATACTACGGTCAAGCTCATTAACATATAATCTCTTGACAGTTACCACTCACTGTATTTCAATCGGAGGCAGATCTACGTGATTAATGTCCAAACCACCCACTCTAGTCGTCCTGTATTTTCAGACCACGGTTGTCACAGCTTCCAGAGAGTCCTTAATTTATACATACCAGCAGCAATTAAGGCCCTAGGAAATGCTTGTAATTAGAATGTTTATTAGGTTTACACCACTGGACAAGGCTTTTGAGACATTCTGCAGAAAAAACATTTAAATTGAGGGACCTTTGTCACTGAGTGCTTCAGGTAACCATTAAACGATGAGCATTCTTGAAATGTATTTTCAGGAACGTAAATGCCAGCCTGAGGCCAGCTTTGG
>NW_028075433.1:0-953 GCF_014824575.4 Sturnira hondurensis | reverse complement strand
CGAAACTGAGGCCACAGAATAGTTGCCGAAGTTCACATAAGCAGTAAGCGGTAAAGCCAGTGCTCCATGTGATCCTGACTCCAAAGCCCAGGCTCTTTCACAGCATCATTCCACCATCAGGAATGGCAATGTGTCAGCTCTCAAAACTGACCTATGGTTTGGGCCAAATGCTTCCATGATAATTCCATACATTATTCATGAACATTTTGTACAAGTCCATATGTACACAAAAGCCAAACCCAGCGATGATAATTGCACAAAGTTGTCTATGTGTGCCTGTTAGAATTTGTTTTATAATCTCTCCTATGATTTCTACATCTAATCCCCATCACATTCCTGTGTTATCTAAGTATTCTTGCTGTTATTCCAATTTAACTGTTTCTTGCCTTCGCTATATTATTTTGAAAAATTGCATTCTTCTGACACCTACCTGTGACTACAAGTTTTGTTCCATCACCAAAGAGTCTTCTATCATATTTCCGCAGTAATTTGACCAGTATCAAAAACTTTAGACTAATTTAGCGTCTCTAAGTTTTTCAAATTCTGTGGAACTATGATGGTTTGCAAATCAAGGGGTCAGTCAATGTTCTGCTTCTGGTTCATTTTGCTCAAAACAAGTTCTGTGACTGAGCTACTAAAAAATTAATGATTTTGGAGCTTTATTCATCTGAAAACAATGATTTGAGTGTAACTCAATTCAACATCACTACTATTGAGACCAAAATGAAACAAAATTTGAAAAGCAATTCAATTAAAAATACTATGGAAATAAGAGATTATAATAATTATTAGCCATTTGATGGTGATGACTTTGTGCTCCACCTCACTTTTTAATCTCATGGGACCAAACTTTGCCCTTACTAGTAGGAATTCAGCACTTAGGGATTGTAGCTAAATCCCCGGCAATGCATTCCATTTTGCTCTAATATGTCTGGAATTCTCAAAGCCATCAC
>NW_028075432.1:0-2886 GCF_014824575.4 Sturnira hondurensis | reverse complement strand
GCAGAAAGAGCACCATCCGAGGCACGTGTGCGTCCTTGGTTCTGGTCCTGAGTGAGCCATTCCTATTCTCTATACCTTCTCCTTCAGAAAGAGATTGCGCATGGAGGGTTTCTGAATGAGTCCAGCAGAGTCCCTCCTAGGAGAGCTGGGGCACCTGTGAACCAGAGTGGATTGACTGCCTCTGTGAAAGTTTAATTCTTAGATAAACAAACACCCGGGTCCCAGGGAGGAGGGTTGGGTCCTCTTTCCAGTAGTGAGAGATCTCAAAAACGCCAAGACCTGGCTTACTGGGCCTGGTGCCTCCAACCTGAAATGCCATGTGTTAGTTTGAAGGAAAAAGGGCTCATGAACACAGACAACATTGAGGTGATTGCTGGGAGGAGGTGCGTGAAACAGGACTAAATGGTAATGGAAAACATGCCTTCTGCTAAGGAGACAGCAACTTCTGCAGACTCAGGGAGTGTCAGAGGCTGGCTGCAGGGCATGGCCATTACCTGCACTTTCCCAGGAAACAGACTGGCGCTTCCCCCACCCCAAGGGAGATTCATAAAAACCCCCTCCCAGCTTCTGACAGACCCAAAATCTGGGCCCTAGAGACTTCACCCATTGGCCTACAAGGAGCCCTGCCCAGCCAATTACAGGAAAATAACCCAAGACAGACTCAGGCTAGTGGCTCCGGGGGGGGGGGGGGGGGGAACTCCCAGCATCTTCCCTGCAGCCTGACAGGCACCTGCCCTGGGAGACCCAGGGGTCCCATCTCCCCAGTTATGCCAGAAGCCCTCTCAGCAACAGTTAGGTCTGCGAGTAGCCTAAGCCTGACAGCAGGCCTGCAGGTAGACACAGGCAGAGGCGGATCCTATGGTGACTTGGGAGGTTGCCTGACACATATCTCGTCCTGGTGCTGATAAAACCGGGATTTGCAGAGCAGCTTTGCTCATCCTGGATGCAGCCACGAAAGATTTTAAAAAAGAAGAAGAAATTGCCCTGGCTGGTGCAGCTCAGTGAATTGAGCACGGGCCTGCGAACCACATGATCTCGGTTCGATTCCCAGTCAGGGCACATGCCTGGGTTGCAGGCTGGTTCCCAGCAGGGGACTCACAAGAGGCAACCATACATTGATGTTTCTGTCCTTCTCTCCTTCCCTTCCCCTCTAAAAATAAATAAATAAAAATCTAAAAAGAAGAAGAAGAAGAAATAAAAAAGAAAGAGAAAAAAAGGTAATGGAAAAAATGCAATAAAGGTTAAATCAAATAAATACATAAAAACTTTCAAACTTTGAAAAAGTAGATAAATAAGAAGAAAATATTAAATAAAATTGTAAGAAAATGCTAGTTTCAACCCCTTAACTGATTTCACAGCTCGCTACTCAGTTATAGCTGGAATCTGAGAAACAAGGCACAGGGGATTTCCATTTCGTGCCCCAGTCCTAACCCTCCACGGTAATGATTACGTACGGGATTTCTCTGCAAAAATAAAAATGATGTGTGCTAGTTTGAAAAACTATCTTCTTATTTGTAAAGTTCTCATATTCATCATGTATTCAGAATATACCATGTCTCCCCTCATTACCAGTCTTTTCCCTTTCCCTCCGCCTTTGTCCCCCGCTTCTCTCTGGGGCTCCTGTCAATAGCAGACTTCAGAACCTCCAGGAAGGGATCGGAGAGGTATCTGCATCGCTCATCTGACGGNTTGGACTTCCAAGAGGTTGTTCTACTGGCTCAGAGTATCAGCCTTCCACACACAGCGCCCCACCCTTGGCCCCAGAGCCGCACATGACCTCAGGCTGAAGTCACTGACCAGCACGCCAAGCCACCACCTCCTGTTTCTTGCTTCTTCAGTACATGTTACTATTTTTCATAGCACATGGCTGGCTGCCTTCTGGACAGGCCTCCTGTACACAGGCCTCATCTCACTGGGCTGACACTGTGGATATTTTCAACTCTGGGTGACAAGAGGCCAGACAGTGGCTCTGTGGCCCCACTCCCAGCTACATACAGGAGACAAAGATCTCTGCCCCGCGATCCCCCAGCAGGGAGGTTGGCACTTCCCCAGCTGGGCTGTCCTTTTCCATCACAGATATTACCTCCCTCTGTTCTTTATAGGTTTCCTAGTGTGTTTACCCTTCAGTTCTATTGAGGGGAAATTGCCACCCACCACACCTCCTGAGTTATGACTGAACTAATGAAAAAGTGGCGTAGGACCAGATCAACAGAAGTTAAAAAAAATTTATCATGTAGTCACTGGTGGTCATAATGGATATAGACAAAAATGATTGAACCAGCCAGCTTTTAATCCTTTTTGGGCAAAGAAACAATAAAGTGATGACCTGACAGGACAAAGAAGTTCGGGTTTTGGTTCTCGTGAGTGAGCAATCTACACAGAATTTGAGGTTGGGTAGTAATTTAGTCACGAAGTAACGAGGTTTGCTATGAACAGGCTTTCCTTACTTCTGGCATTAGGGCGTCCCTCTCAGCCCCCAGAATGGGGTACCTTGCACAGGGGAGATTTACCTCTTGCATTCAGGGACACAAAGGAAGGTGGACAAGCACTTCCACCAGTCACTGCAGGTCAAGTAACTTCAGTGCAGAGGACCCAGCACACACTCGTGGGCTCTTTTGGAGCAGCCCCAGAGCCCTCCTGCTTTCTGGCACCTGAACACTTCCTCTCCCATAATGAGGTGTCTCCAAAACTGGGTGAGGGGAAGCACAGTCTCTTCCACTTGACGGTCCCCAAGCAGTAGCCAGACCATATTTATTTTTTAATATATTTTATTGATTATACCATTACAGTTGTTCTATTCCCCCCTTCATTCCCCTCCACCCACACACCCCCTTCCCCACCATTCTCCCCCCTTAGTTTATAACCACGTGTCTCAAGTTCTTTAGA
>NW_028075431.1:0-678 GCF_014824575.4 Sturnira hondurensis | reverse complement strand
GAGAAATGTATGTTCAACACCTTTCCCCATTTTTTAATTGGGTTCGTTGTCTTAGAGTGAAGTCGTGTGAGTTCTTTGTACATTTTGGAGATTAAACCTTTGTCTGAGGTATCATTGGCAAATATGTTTTCCCAAACAGTTGGTTGTCTTTTTATTTTAATGCTGTTTGCTTTAGCTGTGCAGAAGCTTTTTATTTTGATGAGATCCCATTTGTTTATTCTTTCCTTTATGTTCCTTCCTCTAGGGGACATATCAGTAAAAATGTTGCTGTGTGAAATATCTGATATTTTCCTGCCAATGTTCTCCTCTAGGGCTTTAATGGTGTCATGGCTTATATTTAAGTCTTTTACCCACCTTGAATTTATTTTGGTGGATGATGTAAATTGGTGCTCGTTTCATTTTTTTGCATATAGCTGTCCAGTTCTCCCAACACCATTTGTTGAAGAAGCTATCTTACCCCATTTTATGTTACTATCCCCTTTGTTGAATATTAATTGACTGTAGAGAGTTGGGTTTATTTCTGGGTTCTCTACTCTGTTCCATTGGTCTATATGCCTGTTTTTATGTCAGTACCAGGCTGTTTTGATTACAGTGGCCTTGTGATACAGTTTGATATCAGGTATTGGGATCCCTCCTACTTTGTTCTTCTTTCTTAACATTGCAGCAGCTATTCGGGGT
>NW_028075430.1:0-1109 GCF_014824575.4 Sturnira hondurensis | reverse complement strand
TACAGGTCTTTAACCTCCTTGGTTAGATTTATTCCCAGATATTTTATTTTTGCTTTTGCTGTATCGAATGGGATTTTTTTCTTGATTTCTGCTTCTGCTGATTCATTGCTAGTATACAGAAATCCCTTTGATTTCTGGATATTGACTTTGTATCCCGCTGTTTTGCCAAATTCATTTATTAGTTCCAGCAGTTTTTTGGTAGAGTCTAGAGGATTTTCCCTGTACACTATCATGTCATCTGCAAACAATGCCAGTTTTGTTTCCTCCTTTCCGATTTGGATGCCTTTTATTTCCTTTTCTTGTCTGATTGCTGTGGCTAGAACTTCCAATACTATATTAAATAGAAGTGGTGAAAGTGGACAACCTTGTCTTGTTCCGGATCTTGGAAAAGCTTTCAGTTTTTGCCCATCGAGTATGATGTTGGCTGTAGGTCTTTCATATATGGCCTTAATTATATTGAGAAATGCTCCCTCTATTCCCACTTTGCTGAGTACCTTTATCATAAATGGGTGTTGTACCTTATCAAAAGCTTTTTCCACATCTATTGATATGACCATGTGGTCTTTGTCTTTGCTTTTGTTTATGTGGTGTATTATATTTACTGATTTGCAAATATTGAAGCATCCTTGCATCCCTGGGATGAATCCCACTTGGTCGTGGTGTATGATCTTTTTGATGTATTGTTGGATGAGATTTGCCAATATTTTGTTGAGGATTTTAGCATCTATGTTCATCAGCGATATTGGCCTAAAGTTTTCTTTCTTTGTTGTGTCTCTATCTGGTTTTGGAATTAGGATAATGCTCGCTTCATAAAAGAGTTTGGGAGTTTCCCATTATTTTGGATTTTTTGGAATAGTCTGTGAAGAATAAGGGTTAGCTCTTCCTTAAACGCTTTGTAGAATTCTCCTGTGAAACCATCTGGTCCGGAGCTCTTGTGTGATGGGAGTTTTTTGATTACTGCTTCAATTTCATTTCCTGTTATTGGTCTGTTCAGGCTTTCTACTTCTTCATTGAGTTTTGGAAGATTATATTTTTCTAGAAATTTATCCATTTCACCTAGGTTTTCAAATTTCTTGGCATATAATTCTTCATAGTACTTTCTTACAATC
>NW_028075429.1:0-57692 GCF_014824575.4 Sturnira hondurensis | reverse complement strand
GCAGGGTGGAAGGGAATGAAGGGGGGAATAGAACAACTGTAATGGTATAATTAATAAAATGTGTTTTTTAAAAAATAAAAGAAAAATGAGTGTTAGAGATGGACAAATAAGGCAAGCTCAACTGGAAGCTTGTGTTGACTATTGATTCCTCATGAGCAGCTTTGGGTTATGACTAATTATGCATAGATTTCCACTGGTTAAGAAAAAGAAGAATTTCACCTGCTTCTGCACCAGCATAGTTGGAAAAAAGGAAGGACAGCAGCTTCAGTGATGACTTCTGGTACAGCCCGACCACTGTCTCATTCAGGGGGTCCTTGTTCTTGTCAAGCCAGCCAGCAATGTTGTAGTCCACGGTGCCTGCGTAGTGCACCAGCGAGAAGTGGGCCTCAGCCTTGCCTTTGACAGCCTTGGGCTTCTGGAAGTTGTTGGACTTGCCCAGGTGCTGGTCATACAGCTTGTTCTTGAAAGAGGTGTCTGTGGCCTTGGGGAACATGCACTCCTCTTCCAGGATGGAGAAGATGCCCATAGGCTAGAAGGAGGATAACAGGCTATACCTCAGCATTTGACACTAGTATATGCCAATGACTTCACTGTCTGCAGGAGCCAAAGACAACCTCTTTGGTGCTGTCACTCTGTTACTAGGAGCACTGGACTGTAAGCGCTGAGAGAGCAAGGCTCTTGGCCTGTTTGGTGCAGTGATGAAATAATGCTGACATATAGTAGGCACTTAATATTTGTTGAACAAAGTACATGGAGTGAAATTATGTGTATATAAATGCAGCTTGCTTTTAGCCATAGGTTTACAAAAACTGTAGCTATGTACATAGACATAAAGTAGTATGAGGGGGGGACCCCCAAAATGGAATTATCTTCTGGAGGGCAGGCCCCTTGTAGTACAGGCTTCCCCTGCTAAATGAGTATTCTAGGAACCCATCTGCATCAGTGCATCAGCTGGCATTGTTGTGAGAGGCTGCATTCAGCTTAAGTGACTTTTTTTGAAGAATCTTTCAAGTGTTTTCCCATTTCATGATGGGTGATTTATGGGAGCACCTACCACACTATGCTCAGTGTTTAGCAATTTTTGACAAAAACATCCCATTCTCCCTATTCACCTGATCTTGTCCTGAGCAACCTTTTTTGTTGTTGTTTTCCCAAATGAAAAATGGCCTCAAAGGGAAACATTTTGCCAATGTGAAATGTTTGGAAGAGGTGAAATAAAAAAATGGCAGAAACACTAAAAAGCATCAAAATCAACAAGTTCAAAAACTGTTCTGAGCAGCTGAAAAAAACATCTCAATAGGTGTATTGCATCAAATAGAGAGTACTTTGAAGGTGACTAAAGTTTAAACATAAGAATAAATACACAATTTTTTATAAATAAATTTTGCTTTTTGGATCCCCCTTATGTAAATAATATTTTAAACAATTGTATCTGAATTTCTTAGTAGTCACTTCCTTCCAACACAACCAGTGCTCAAAACACTATGGAATTCCTTTTTGTAAAGTTAGTGTTATCTGCTGTTTTCAGAGTAACATTCCAAGGCCCCCACTGCTCCACAGTCCCTCCTCCATAGGTCTTTGGACAAGCCAGAGAGGTATGACATGCCGCAGTCTCTGCTGGGCTCCCCATCACATTCTTAGAGATAACTGAGGCCTGGGATCTTAACCACCCATGCACCTCTCTAGGTGTCTAAACAGGTTCTGGGTGCTTTCTAGACACTTAGGCTTTGTACAAGAGGGGACCCTACTCTCTGAGGGCTCACAGCCTGGCAGTGAGTGGTGAGGGGCAGCAATGTATTAGCAGGAAAGAGAGCAAAGAGGTGATGGTCCCAACTAAAGAGTAGCCATCCCTGGGGACTGCAATGACTTCTTTACCTTCTCGATGAGCTCAATGCAGGCGGCCAGGTCCATCCCGAAGTCAATGAACTCCCACTCGATGCCTTCCTTCTTGTACTCCTCCTGCTCCAGCACGAACATGTGGTGGTTGAAAAACTGTTGCAGTTTCTCGTTGGTGAAGTTGATGCACAGCTGTTCCAGACTGTTGAACTGGTTGTTTCAGACAAAAAGCAGCTTGAGTGAGTTTGGAAAATTCAATGGGAATTCAGCAAAGCTGACATAAAATGGATGGGCCTGTTTAGGCCAGTCATTTACCCACACAACTCACGTCAAAGATCTCAAAGCCAGCGATGTCCAAGACCCCAATGAAGTACTGCCTGGGCTGCTTGGTGTCCAGCTGCTGGTTGATGCGGGTGACCATCCACAGGAACATCTTCTCGTAGACAGCTTTGGCCAGAGCACCCACTGCATTGATCACCTTGAGGAAGGATTTTGCACTCAACCCTCAAATTAGTGTTTTTATGGTTGTATTCAGTTGAAACACACTAAGTTGATGTCTTGAAGATTAAAAGGAGCTGGAAACTGACAATTTCATATAGTTCAACTGAATATTAAATACTTCTTGAGTCTTATCATGTTTCCCCTTTTCTGAGTACCATTTTATAAAAATAGTTTTCTAACAACCATGGTTGTGACACATGACTCGAGCCCCTGAACACACTTAACTGAACCAGATGTTCATGTCTGTTCCAAGTTGGGTTTAAAAGGTCTTTCCTGAGAATCTGGAATTGAGATAAAAAACCGCTGGTCTCAGTCTCAGGGTGAGGCTGAAACCAGGGAGACATAAAGCTGGGAGCTATGGGGTGGCCGTGGACAGGAGAGGTGGAGAAAACTGATCTCCCAGTGAGGTCACAACAGAAAAGAAGAGCAAGGACATCCCTTGGAACCCCAGAGAAGGAGTGTGTAGAGGGCGCCTGGAGAGGGCTCTTCAGTTCCTGACTCCAGGCCCTCGTGACAGCCAATGGGCACTCCTCGATTTGCATCCCTTGATTTTACCCTTGAGGCCTAAGAATGAATTCCCCCTTAATGTTGTAGCCAGTTTCATATGTATTTCTGCTGCCTGCAACCAAACAACTTTAAGATGATGGTTAAAATAGCAAAATACTTGAGTCATCTAGATTCAGAACATCTCCATTACCTGCTGGACATTTTGCCCTTTGGTGACATATTCGTTCCCAACCTTCACCCGCGGACAGCACAGGCCTTTCAGCATTTCTGCAGAATTCAGACCCATCAGGTATCCAACTTTGTCAGCCACTGGAGGAAGAGGAAAATGGCAACGCATAAAAAACAGCAGCTGCTAAAATGTCCAGCTGGGCCTTGGCTCCTCCCAGAAACTTGTCTATAACCCTGCTTGATGTTTTTATGTTCTCTTATGTTCACCAGGCCCAGACTTGTCTGATGAAGCTTAAAATCCATAGTCCAGAGCTCTAGGTTAAAAAAATTTTCCATTGGCTTTCTAAATGCAATCTTTAATGATAATTAATGATCTTGACCTACTGATATTTAAATTTTATTTCAAACTATGGTGACATAGAATTATTGGAGTCTGATAACAAAAAAAAATGTTAAGCACCTTTCTAACATGCTCATGACACACTGTACTAAAAGCTGAGAGAGAAGTACAAAACCTTAACCCAGTTTTTAAGTGTTTGAAGATGGTCTAAAGTAGTTGACTATTGGCAATTTGTAGTTCATTGGGAGTGCAGTGAACCTGGCTCTTGACATTATGCTCATCAAAAAGTAGAGACATGCTGCTCCCCAGCAACAGCTCCTCCTTGGTTGACACTATCACTTTGTGATTAGGGACACATGTTAATAAAAATCCAGGGCAGTACTTAAGTACTTAAGAGGCTACCTGCACACTTTCCTCCTTGCTCACACTACCCTTTTGTCCTGCTGTGTGCATTTTGGCAGATGGTAACATTATTCTTCTAGTCACTTAAACTTGAAAGCGTGGGGTGATTGTATTCTTCCTCCTCACTTCTGACATGCCTGTATCAAATAGGCACCACATCCTGCTCATTTCACCTTCAAAATAGCTGGTCTTGCCCTTGTTGCTAAGAGTTGTAGAAAAGTATGGTGACAGAGAGCCTGAGCTGTAGAGTCAGGCTGCTGGGGTTCAGGTTTTGTTTGTGCTTCCTTATGTCTGTGCCTTCCTTTTTGTCTGTGCCTCAGTTTTGCCATTTGTGAACTGGCGGATGGTGAGCACACCCCACTGGTCAGATTGCAGTGAAGGGGCCTGGTGCAGAGTGAGCACTCAGTGTGGGTTCACTGAGATGGGTGTCATCATCAGAGGGGTTCAGGCCCCAGCTGCGGCCCCCACTTTCCCCTTTTCCAGGCCCTTCCTGGTCCCGAACACCAAGCACATGGCCACCAGGGCCGGAAGGGGCCTGGGTCGCTCCTGTAATATGTGTCAATATGGTCTGCTCTTACTGAGGAGCTTGACACTTTTTTTGAAGGTTCCACACTCTTGGTGACTCTGACTGCTTACAGATTAATTCCAGGTTGTCACATATATGTCCCCTGCTACTTAGACCAGCCATGGCTTCAGGTGCCTACCACATACATTCTAAACCACTTATCCTGGCACTCAATGCCTTCCCAAATGGATGCCAGAACCATCGCTTTTTATTCTCATCTCTTACAGATCCAGTACACATACCCTCCTTCCTGCAGCCGGCGTGACCACTGTTGCTTCTCAGTCCCCATCACACTCCTTCCTCTGCCCCCTGGCTCATGGCATTTCCTCTGAGTAGACAGCCCTCTCACCTTCACCTTTCAGAGCCCTACCCACTTTTCAGAGTCCATGTCAGCACCCTGCTCCCCCAGGAGGCCTTCCCTGACTACCCCAATCAGAAGTGTTGCTCTGATGCTCTGAATTTCCTGGTTCCTAGATGGATTCCAAGATGGTGCCCAAGATTTGCGCCCCCTGGTGTACATTCCCCATATAATCCCCTCTTTTGCTTGTGGGTGAAACCTGTGAATGTGGCAGGATATTATTCCTTGGATGAGGTTACTAGTCAGCTGACTTTGAGTTAATAAAAAGACAGATTTATCCTGGGCAAACCTAACCTATTCAGGTGGGTCTTTATGGGCAGTGATGAAATCATATCCACATTTTTGGCCTTTAATTCAAGGCTATTGTTTCATTCTGTCACCTGGGGTTTAATACACACTGCATTTGAGACATGATGATGCATGAGCAGGGGCATGTGGTAGGTGGGTTCTTCTGCTGTCATCCCCTCCCACTGCTTTCTGCTCTGTTTCCTGGCCTCTTGGGGATGGGGCAGAGGAGAATGGTGACATCACCCATATGAGAGTCGTGGGTAGGAAGATTTGTACACTGGTCCTTTGCTCAGGTTCAAGTTCCACAAATGTCAGAGTGGAAGAGAAAGAGATGGGAGGGTGACACTTACCTGCCACCTTGCTAAAGTCTTTGTCTCAGGTCTATCCAGGTGATTAGGAAAGTATTCTTTGTATCAATCATGACATGCACAGAGAGAAAGTTAAGTTCACTTAACCATAGCTTCTCATAAACATCCACTTTAAAATAATAGGTAAATTGTGATGGGGAGAAATAGCAGGGTGGGTGGTGATTATTCATGTAAGAGAATTATGCTTTTCATTTTCCAAGGATTCCCCACTACAGGATTCCTTGACTGAGTGAATAAACTTCCCCAGCATGTATACAGTGAGCTTCAAACAATTCAAATTCAATTTGTACAATTTTTGAAGAGCAGCTCTTAAGATGAACAAAAAGTTTATCTCACATGTGAACACAGGTAAAGGGTCAAATCCCAGTCCCTTTCCCAGGTGTGGTGATTTTGTACCTTCGGTGCCGTCTGGCTCTGCCTGCTCCTCCCTCTGTTTCTGCTTGAACTTCATGTTCCCATAGTGCATCACGGCTCCTGTGAGCTTATAGATCCCAACCTTCTCCTCAGAGCTGAAGCCCAGGATGTCAATGGCATTCTGAGAATTAGAAAAGCACAGGAGGACTCAGGGATCCAAATGCAGCTTTCCTCTGGCAAAACCCTCACCCTTTCTTACAGCATGTGATCTGCCCAAATAAGTGGATGACAAGTGGGTGATAGTTAGGAATTGAAACTGTTTATTTAATTTAACATGTTTGTGTGGGTGGGTGGAGGTTATGGGAAGAAAATGTAAAAAAAACACATTTTCTTTCATTTACTAAAAACTGATTTAAATCCTTTACCACTGTACATAGATTTGGGAGATATATTTTGGATGAGGCCTTCTCCCATTGTGTGATACAGGGAGAAGGAAGTCTCATGGCTAGGTCTGAGAATTAGTGTCCAACAGCTTGAGAGCTTGGCATTGTGATCCAGGAATCCCAGTAATGTTCAGAATCAAGACAGTGTGGCATCGTGGCACATTAGGACTGGAAGAGGAGATGGTCAAAGAGAACACCCTCATTTTCCGAATGAAAAAGAACCAACTTTTGCAGAGCCCATCCCTGTATTAGGCACGGAGTCGTGCACCATCCATGTGTTATCTCATTAAGTCCCTGTGAAAACCTTGTAGGTGTATGGATTTTTCTAATTTCCAGGTGAAGAATAGAGGTCCCAAGAATGCTAAGTATCTGCCCCAAGTCATATAGACAGGATGTGATAAGACTGGGACTGGAGATAGCATGGGGTCACTTCAAAGCTTATAGCAATAATTCTAACCTTAAATAAGTAAGTAAACACAATGCTTACATCTGTCGCCAACAGTTCTTCACTGTCATCAATGCTGGCCACAGTGACCTCTCCTTGGCTTACAAAGGGGAAGTCAAAGGGATTGGTTGTGATCAGAAGCAGGTCTGCAAAACACGAAGGTCCCTTTAGCATCTCAGGCAAAACTTACTCTGGTGTTTGTCAATGTGACTGATTTGGAAGATGAGAACAATAATCTAAGAACTTACCAATTAGTTCTGGCTTCTTGTTTGACATGATTTGGTAAAAAATATGATAGCTTCTCTCACTGGATAACTGAAATGTCACTCTGGATTTTTCTAAAAGATCTAAGGTAACAAAAATAATGTGATTTTTGGTTCCTGAGAGATGGCTGTGTGGCCAAATATGAAGGCATTAAATAGAGTGTTTAGACTCACAGGTTTCAATGTCTGCAGATGCCAGTTTTCCTGTGGCTCCAAAATGAATCCGAATGAATTTCCCCTGTCCAATGGCAGGTGGACAAACACCACAATTATTTTATTTCAATGGTACTGTGGCTAGCCTCTGCTAGGTGCTACCACAGAGGGGTGGGAAGTGTAGGGTCAGGGAAGAAGGAATGCCAGAAGCATGAGGGCTTCCTTTCCCTTTGTTTGCCTGGGACCCAGAGTCCTGAGTCTGGGCCAGCCAAGACTCAGGTAGCTCTACCCAAAGTGCCTGTCCTTGTACCTATAGTGCTGGGGATCCCAAAGGCTTCCTCTCTAGCTCTCTGCTTGTTACCACCTCCTTTCAGACTTCTTGGTTTATCCTACTGTCATATACCTGGAATCTCAAAGTCTTTTTTAAAAATGTAGTCTTCATTGAATTTATTGGGATGGCATTGGTTAATAAAATTAGGTTTCCAGTGTACATTTCTATAATACACCATTTGTATAGTGTATTGTATGTTTACCATGCAATATATGGTATGTTTACCAATACACTATACACCATCTGTATAGTGTATTGTATGTTTACCACCTAAGTCAAGTCTCCTTCAGTCACCATTTACCCATTCCCTTTACCCTCTTCTACCCCTTTCCTTCTAGTAATCACCACACTGTTGTCTGTGTCTATGAGTTTTTTTTCTTAATCCCTTCACCTTTTGCACCCAGCCACTGCCAAACCCCTCCCTTCTGACAGCTGTCAGTCTGCTCTCTGTCTTTATGAGTCTGTTTCTCTTTTGTTTATTTGCTTATTTTGTCATTAGATTCCACATTTAAGTGAAATCATATAGTATTAGTCTTTCTCTGACTGGCTTATTTCACTCAGCATGATACCCTGTAGGTCCATCCATGCTGTCATAAAAGGGCAGATTTCCTTCTTTTTTATGGTTGGATAATATTCCATTATGTAAATGTACCACAGCTTTTTTATCCACTCATGTACTGGTGGGCACTTGAGCTGCTCCCAAATCTTGGCTATTGTAAATAGCACTGCAATGCACATAAAGGTGCACATATTCTTTTGAACTAATTTTTCAGGTTTCTTTAAATGAAAGAAAGAAAGTGAAATTGCACTTCACCCAGAAGTGAAATTGCTGGGTTGTAAGGCAGTCCCATTTTTAACTTTTTGAGGAAACTCCATACTACAATGGCTGCCAGTCTGCATTCCCACCAGCAGTGCATGAGAATCCCCTTTTCTCTACATCTTCACCCAAACTTGCTTTGTTGATTTTTTGATGAGAGCTACTCTGACAGATGTGAGGTGATATCTCTTTGTGGTTTTAGTTTGTATTTCTCTGATGATTAGGGGTGTTGAGCATCTTTTCATATGTCTATTGGCCATCTGTCCTCTTTGGAGAACTGTCTATTCAGGTTCTTTGCCTGCTTTTTATTTAGATTGCTTGTTTTTCTTGGTTGAGTTGTATAAGTTATTTATAAATTTTGGATATTAACTTCTTATCAGATGTATCATTGATGAATGTGTTTTCCATTCAGTGGGTTGTCTTTTTATTTTGTCGATGGTTTCTTTTACTGTGCAAAAATCTTTTAGTTTGATGTAGTCCCATTTGTTTATTTTTTCTTTTGGAGATATATCAGAAAAAATATTGCTATGAGAAATGTCCAAGATTTTACTGCCTATGTTTTGTTCTAGGATTTTAATGCTTTTGAGTCTCACATTTAAGTCTTTAATGTATTTTGAGTTTATTCTTTTGTATGGTGTAAGAAGGAGGTATAGTTTCATTTTTTGCATGTATCTGTCCAATTTCCCCAACGCCATTTATTGAAAAAATTGTCTTTAGCCCACTGTATGTTCTTGACTCCTTTGTCAAATGTTCATTGACCATAAAGTTGTGAGTTGATTTCTGGGCTCTCTATTTGGTTCCATTGATCTATATATCTGTTTTTATGCTGTTTTGTAATAGTACCATGATATTTTGATTACTATGGCCTTGTAGTATAGTTTGATATAAAGTAGCATGTTACCTCCAACTTTATTCTCCTTCCTAAAGATTGTTGAGACTATTTGGGATCTTTTTGTAGTTCCTTATAAAATTTTGGAATATTTGTTCTAGTTCTATGAAATATGCCATTGGTAACTTGATAGGAATTGTGCTGAATCTATAGATTGCTTTGAATACTATGAACATTTTAGTAATGTTAATTCTTTCTATCCATTAATACAGCATATGCTCCCACTCATTTGTATCTTATTTAATTTCTTTCTTCAGTGTATTACAATTTTCTGGGTACAGGTCTTTTACATCCTTGGTTAAAGTTTCTAACTCTTCATAACACCTTTGAAAGCCTGGTTGGACCATCTGTCTGACTTATTTTTTTGCCTCTGGCTGTTAATTCTGAGCTTTCTTGCCTCAGTTTTCCTTACTGCTTCCTACAGGCAAACCTATCTCCCAGGATCATGCCAGATCCTCTGGCACCCAAAAGACCCACTCAGAGTTTGAGTTCTTTCCCCTTTGGAGAGCAAGAGGTAAACTTGTGTGTGTGTGTGTACTCCTTGCCTACCTTATTTGCTTAAGTGATCTCTGCCACACTGTGAGTAAATATGAGAGCAAAAATATTGCCTTCCTTGTTTACTCACAGTCTGGCATGCAACTGGTACTCAAGAATATTCTCAAGATTCTCTGAATAAAAGTTAAGAAGATTTAGTGAGGCCCTGGATGGTAGCTCACTTGGTTAGAGCATCATTTAATATGCCAAGATTGCGGGTTAGATCCCCAGTGAGGGCACATACAAGAACCAACCAATGAATGCATAAATAAGTAGAACAATAAATACATAAATAAATAAGTGTTAGTGAAGGGTCAGTGGAGGTATGTTTGATTATTAAGTGTTTGGTCTTCAGTACTTTTATCTGTGTAATGGAGGATGATGGAAATTTTTGCCTACACGTATTTGTTTGGCGGCTGAGAGGTGAACAGAATAACAAGAACCATTGTGACTTCTGGTTCACAATCTCCTTTTGTTCAGAGGCCAAGAGGAGAGGCCTCTGGATAAAATAAATGGGAGTGAGACTGGGGAGTAACTGAAAGCATTTTCTTCCACTTTAAGCTGATGCCAGGCTAATGCAATAACTAACTTGGTTCATGCATGTATAGCACATCTCTGCTGTGTAACATGTACCTAGATCCCCTACAAAGGAGAGTTTAGTTGTGCATCAGGAAGACAGACATGTGATTGGGCAATGCACAGAGGACCAAGGGAAAGAAACCAGGGTCAGGGCTTAAGGCCACAGTTTTCAATTCAAGCATCTACTTTCTCATCAAATATGATTTTATATTGGAGAACTAGCAATAAAATGCAAGCTTGGTATAATCCAGCTATTGATATGTATGAAGTTTTGATGTGCTTTTGCAACTATAGGTATAAATGAAGACTTCACTTTGGGGTTCTTGACCCACTAGCCAGTGAAATTAGGCAAAGGGTTGGATTTTTGTGGGGTGTTTTCTAACATGGAAGTAAATATTTCTTCAGTTGAGCTAATCCTAAGTGATATATTGATGGATGAGCATATCCTTCAAGATCTTCAATATCAACTTATTTCCAACTTTTGAGCTTTTATGCCTTCAACAGGTTTTCCCTACTCTCAATGCCTCCTGACTTGGAAGAGTTTAAATCTGCTAGCTTACTTCACACTAAGGTTTCTGTGGCTAATAAGTCAATGGACATTGGTCAGTGGACTTCTGCATTTTAAAATGTTTCCACTGATTGATGCCAATTTCAAGCATAAAGGTATTGCTCTTCATTTATGACTTCAGGATGCTCTGAGGTGATGCTGACTGGTTAGGGAAATAGTTAAATCCTCCCTCTTCCATAAACAAGCCAACACTGTTTGCAAAATGTATGGGGACATCCCAGTTGGATAGATTGATCTGAATCACTTGGGAGAGAATAAGGCTATGTGTATTCCAGTTAATGTGGTAATTTTCATATCCAGCATCAGAACAAAGGGCTTGGTTTAGTGGGATAGTTGAAAACTGGACTGGGTCTTACAAATCTCGAGGAGTTGTCATTCCTCACAGTCTTGGCGTTTCCAAAGGCCTCCAGCAGTGGGTTGGCCTGGATGATCTGATCCTCCAGGGTCCCCTAAATATAAACAAGACAAAGGAAAAAGAGGACATCAAATATCTTCTGAAGTAACCCTTTGGTGACACAAAAGTGTGGATGCTCTGGGCATGGTCTAGGGAGAGATGTTGACCAGCTCAGCCTAGTGGCCCATGCAGATGTTCAAAGTTGCCTACAGCCCCATCCTGCCTGATGAGTCTTCAAGGTCCCACCCTAGAGAGCCTTTTATTTGAACAATATCAGAGTGCCTTCTGCCATACCAGATTACAAGCTCCATTTTGCTTTCTCTGGATGCCTTTCTTCTCTGATAACATTTCATCATAAATCTTGGATTTTTAGAATATATACCTCTGTTACTGCATGCATCATGACTCATTGAATATAGACATGTGGGTTCAGAAGTATGCATATAAATAGAAAGTGAGCCATGAAAGTGATCCAAGAGATTATGTGATAGAAGTGTGATTCTCAAAAAAAAATTAAGTATCAAAAATATTTTATGAGAATGATTTTTCAGAAGTACACTTGTAAAAAGTAAGGTTTTTATCCCCAACCCCCTCCATGATTGTTTCTCATTCTGGCTCTGGAGCAGTTTATAAAATACCATACAACCCAGTGGTTCTCAAAGTGTGATCCCTAGGACAATGTTGGGAATATGTTAGAAATGCAAAATATCAGAATTGTGAATGTAAAGCAGAAATTCCAATCACAACTCTGGGCCTGGGCCTTAGCCATTAATTGTTAACAAGCTCTTCTGGTGATTCTGGTGTGTGCCCCAGTTTGAGAACCAGGGCCCAAACCATTCCTTCTCCAGAGGAGGATGTGCAGTTGCTCAAGGTCACTCAGCTGTTGCTGATGGAACCAGTGAAAGAGTCTGAGTCCACTAGGTTGAACCCCATAAGCACTGCTGGGGTGAGACCATGTGCTGTGCATCACTGCTGAGCATAAATCCCTGCATGCACTTGACCCTCATCCAGCAAGCCTCTGGGTGCAGGAAATTGCTCACCTGCATTTTGCCTGGTTGCTGTTCCTTTTTCTTGTCTCCAGTAACTGCAATTGTTGCAAAGTACTGGATGACACGCTTGGTGTTCACTGTCTTCCCTGCACCAGATTCTCCACTGTTGATTTAAAATTAAGTGAGATAAAGGAGAGTGGAAGGGGTAGCACTGGCTTCCAGGTCATAGTGCAAACAGGTTACTCACGTGATGAGAATAGACTGGTTGTCTCGATCTAGAAGTGCATAGGGAAGCAAAACAAAATAAGTAAGCAATAAAAACAGAGAATGTAAAAATTGGGCAATGTTGGGGGTGGTTAGAGTCCATAAGTTCTAGTTCTGGAAGTGTGATGATTTGGGCGTGTCTCAATTTTTTCAGATAATTTGTGCAGATTTCAGAAATGTGGGGTGTGCAACATGTACAGCATGGGGAGTGAACTGTGGATCCCAGAGTGTGGCAGTTTTTTGTGTTCACAAGACCACTTCTCATCTCTCTTTTTAACAAAGAACATAAGCCTCAGACTCAGAGCTTATGTGAAGCCACATTTTCTAATTAGAATCTGTGGATATTGATAGATTGGCATTGCATTTTTCTTGTATCTTTACCTTCTACTTGTGGAAAGTGATGTTATTCCTTTTACAATAGTGTTATGGATTGAATTATGTCTCCTTAACCCACCCAACTCATATGTTGAAGCACTGACCCCTAGGACCTCAGAATGTGGATCTTATTTGGAAATAGGATCATTGTAGGCATAATTAGTTAAGATGAGGTCATAATGGAGTAGGTGGATGCCTAATCCAAGATGACAGGTGTCCTTATACAAAGAGGAAATTTGGAGACAGACACACACAGGGAGAACACCATGTGAACATGAAGGCAAAGATCAGGGTGATGCTTCTACAAGCCAAGGAAGGACAAAAATGACTACCAAATCACCAGAATCTATGAAAGAGGCATGCAATAGATTCTACTTCTCCACTCTCAGAAGGACCCAACTCTGCTAACACCTGGATCTCAGAATTCCAGCCTCCAAACTGTGAGACAATACATTTCTGTTGTTTAAGCCACTCAGTCAGTGGTGCTTTGTCACAATGGCCCTAGAAACTATTACAAATAGTGATACTAATCTTCCTTTTAAAGCTTATGTAATTTAGTCAATCTGAAGAAAAATACTAAGTGTGCAGAAATAGATAGGGTTGTGAATGTGAGACAGGAATGACTGATGTTTGGACAACACTGTAGTAGGTGACTTTTGAGTGTTGTCAGATCCCAGATGCTTGCTTCTGCTTATCTCTGTGCCAAGTCATGTCAGGTAAAAGAAGTGCTATTAGGCATGGCAGAGTGATGGCGTTACCACATTTCTATTTCTTGTGCCATTCTCGAAATTTAGTGAAGAGAAAGAGAAGCCTGAGTCTGGGGAGAAAGGCAGGTGAAGGGAAATTACTGTGTCCCTTTCTCTGACTTTGCATTCCCAAGTGACTAGTAACAGTCTCTCTTTCAAATGTGCCCACATTATAGGGGGGGGCGGTTCTTTGGAGGTGGGAGCAAGACACCGTCTTGTGTTCCCCATTCCCCTGAATAAGCCTGTATTTAGTGTAGCTTCAGTCTCTGCACCATGACTGGTGATGGAAGATATTGCACCCCTGGCTTTCAATCATGAAATCATCTGTATCTCCTAAGGTCACATTGATCACTGAGCCATTCAGATAACTGAAGCCTATGGAGGGCTTGAATAGTTAATTATAACTATTTTTAAAAATATGGATCGAAGTAATCACTCACCAGTCAGCATGAACTGATAGGCGTTGTCCGAGATGGAGAAGATGTGGGGCGGGGCCTCCTGGCGCTTTTTGCCTCGGTAGGCAGACACCACCTCGGGGTTGTACACCGGCAGCCACTTGTAGGGGTTGACGGTGACACAGAAGAGGCCCGAGTAGGTCTGAGAAAATCAGAAAACACAACATGTGGATGTTGTTTTTACTCAGAGAGATAAATGGAATGAACAGATGCTCACGTAGATCATCCAGGCTGCATAGCGCTCTTTGAGGTTGTACAGCACTCCAGGCTCGTGCAGGTGGGTCATCATGGCCATGTCCTCGATCTTGTCAAATTTCGGGGGGTTCATGGGGAACACCTGGTCACTGTTCAGAGTGAGTGTCTGGGTATTGAGAGGAGAGCACACGATGAGTGTTGAGCCGATGATTTGTACCTCACTCTACTGGTGTGGAGGAAGCAGAGAGAGATTGCGTGAGATGGATGGATAACTTTATGCATCATTTCCATGCCCACAGATGGTCCACAACTAGCTGTCCTTGATTGACCTAATTCTGGTCAAACTGCATAACCAATTCAGGTGCGATGCTTCCAGTCAGCGTGCCATTCCAAGTGCTTTAGAGGTGTGCAGAGCACTAGAGTCCTTCAGCTCTCGGAGTGCAGGTGGTGCTTAGGACATCCAAGGCCTGGACAGGTTGCCTCTTTTTACCCCATTTGCTGTGAGCACTGGGATGAGACAAAGTTTGGAAGGTTGAAAAGAACTACTCCATCTATCTGTGCATCTCTACCTCAATACCTCTGCTCACATGGGTTCTTTTGTCTGGAATGTCTTCATTGAAATGACATCTAGAAAACCTCAAGTTCAGCTCAAGTACCATTTGTTCCATGATGTGTTTCCTTTCTCCCCTGTCTTTTCAAGGCTTTCACAATTTTTCTGTATCACAGTCCATGGCTGGACAACTTAATTTTCTCCTCTCTGTGCTTTCTCCACCTCTCTCCCCCATTCAAGCATACCACTGATTATGCACTCCATAAAGAAGAGAGAGATAAAAATAGGGCAGAAGAAAGAAAGAGTCTAGAAGGTGTTCTGGCTTTTGTTTTCCAAAAGCCTAAGTCATTAGAAAAACATTGACGGTTTTACCAAAAAGATAAAAGACAGGGGATTTGTTGCTGTAGATCACATCTCTTGAGGAAAGAAGACTTCCACCTCACTGGCGTAAACCAGAAAGAGAAGCCCAAGGTAGCACGCAGGAAGATGAGATGTCTGAATCCTGAAGCTTCAGGCTCTGGGACTTATTTCTTAGCAATCTGATCCTTCAGGGAGGCAGTGAGACCTCAGTGTAATTCTGTGTAAGGTTCTAAAAATGTAGCACAATCCTGAGGGGGGGACCCCAAGAATGATTGAAAAAATTTATTTTTAAATTTATAATTTCCCAGTGAAAATTTATAATTTCTCAGCTGAAATTAGAGATTGAATATAATAATTTTAAAAAAGATTTGTTTGATATGCCTGAGTTTGTGACCTGAGATTCACATTGGCCATGCATATCTTGACTTCTACACCAGATGATAAACTTTGGAAAGGCAGGTGCTGAGATTTGCTTATATTTGGAAAATGATAGACTCCAAGACCTGATATTGTGGGTGTCCAGTAAATAGTGAATCGAATGGTGCACCTGTAATGCTCTACATTAACCTAGGCACTGCCTATGGAGCTTCCTCTGTAAGTCACTCTGGAGTCTGGAGAGTTACATTTGGCCATCCCACCCAGTAGCAATGAGCATCAATATCTTTCTTCATAGTTCAAGCTCTCCCCCCTCACTTTCCCTTTTTTCCAAAGCAAACATCACAAAAACTCTTAAAGCCCAAGTCCTTAGAGAAGAAAAGAAGCAGGAGCAAAGGTGTGTGCGATGGCAGTTTGCACCTGCTACTTCACTGCAGAATAGATAAATGTCAGATTCTTGTGGATCAGCATGCAATTTCTAATATTCCACCCCAAAGAAAAATGAGATGCCTTTATTATCAAGGACATCTGAGATCAACACTTACTCGATCATCGACGGTCTTGACTATGACCTTGTCATCTTCTCTGCTCTGAATCATACCCTTCACATATAACTCCTTATCATCCACCGCAAAGCAGGCTTTCTTAGAATCAAAGGGGCGATTTTGCGCTTCAATTCTCTCCTTCTCTGGTTTCCGCAGATAGGGAGCTGCTTCTCCAAAAATGGCCATTTCTGCATCAGAGCTCATGACTGCAAGGGCTGGGAAGGCCAAAGGTGGATTGCTGAGTATGGAGTCTGTGGGCCAACTGAATCTGAAGGGATCCACCCTGTCATTTCCATTTTTAAAAATCCTGGGATTAACCTAGGTCTTGGGGAATCTGAGATTAAGCCTAGGGGTTTAGAGTGGGCTAGCAGGAATGAGCTCAAGGGGATATTTTACCTAAAAAAATGTTGGACGAATTGTTTACATTTATGAGTGTTGTTTCTTGGAATCTCTCTTAGTTCACCCCCATGCCTAGAGTCTGAATGAATTAGGGGAAGTCAAGGTGAGCCCAATAAAGGAGGCCTTTCTTAATTATTCATCATGTTTGAGCCCTGTAATCTCAGTGTCATCACCAAATCTTAAGCGCGTCTGAAAAGAATTATAGAAATGTTAGTAATTTCTAGTAGAAATTTAAGACAGCCTAGTGAAAAGTAATGAGTTGTACATAAAGTATCACCACACTTATTTAGCTAATTACAGGCAACAAGGTGATGGGAGGCATTACGGCCAAGTGCAAGGGTTCCAAACTTCCACATGCAACTGAATTACCTGGAGGGCTTATTAAAACACTGATTACTCAGTCTTGACACCAGAGTTTTGATTCATCAGGTCTGGGGTTGCCCTGAGAATCTGAATTTCCAGTGAGTTCCTGGGCAGTGCTGATGTTGCTCCTACAGGGACCACTCTCTGAGACCTGCTGCCTTCCCACTGCAAGTGTGGTCTTTGAACTTGCATAAGCATCACCAGAAGCTTGTTAGAAATTCAGAAGCTCAGACCCTCCCCAGATTACAGAATCAGAATCTACATTTTAACAAGATCTCCAGGCAACTTCTATGTATAGCAGAGTGGAGAAGCACAGGGCCCAGTGCAGTGGTCTCCAAACTTTAGTTGTGTGTTGCAGTGTCAGGGTATGTCAAGGAGTGTTTAATTAGATTAGTACCTGCCTTGGAGCTCACCCTCTGGTGTGTGTGTGTGTGTGTGTGTGTGTGTATGTGTGGTGTATAAGTGTCTGCTTCCCACACCCTCCCCCTCATTCTTGGCACTCTCCCCAAGCCACCCCCCTTTCACCTACTTGTTTTCCCTGCTTCTGAGTCTGAAAATCTGGCTTGGAGTCAGAGCATTGAACTTGGTCAAAGCACTTAACCTGTCTGGGCCCCCACCTATTTCCCCCCAAAATGAAGAAGAAAGCCTAGCTCATTTCTAAGGTCCCTGCAGGTTGTGTGGCTTCATGATTGCTTTTCTTTATCTGCATAGTGACCACAAAATGGAGTTACATTTTACAAACACACACACACACACACACACACACACATACCCATACCTCTCTTGATAAAAGTCCACATTTTTAGAATAAGGCCTTTTATGTTTTATGTTCCCTATTTAAAGTGGAAAAGCTGAACATTTCTTAGCTCTCTTCTGGAAGTCGCCTTCCCCCATCTCACTCTTTGTGAAATGGCCCTTCATTGGTAACTGCTCTTTCCACATTCCTCCCTGCAATTCCTGCAGAAGGGAAAGCACGTGCTTCTCTCTGGGCTTTATTCAGACAAATTGTGTCTCAGTTCTACTTTGGCCTGTGGCTCTGCTGAACCACTGTGACTCATGGTTTTCATAGTAAGAGAGTAGAATTCAATATACTGCCCACCAATCGTGCTAGCTTCAATTTTCTCTTTTACCGCTTGGAGGGTGAAGAGGAATTCATCCAGGTAGCTTTCCTCTCCTCTGAACTAGTGGTAGGGTCATGGTTTAGGTGGATTTTACTATAGCAGCAGTTCTCCAACTTCATGTTCTCAGAACCCATTCACACTCTTAGAAGTGAGAACACAATAAGCTTTGGTTTGGGTAGGTCTTACCTACTGATATTTCCTATATTAGAAATTAAAAATGGAGAAAATTTAAAACTATTTATTAATTCATTTAAAAGTACTATATAACCTATTGCATGTTAACATAAATAACATTTTTTAGAAATTGGCCATTTTCCAAAACTGAAAAAATTAATGAGAAGAACAGCATTGTTTTCCATGTTTGCAGCTTTCTTTAAAGTTTGCTGTATAAAAGATGGCTAGATTCTCATGTCTTCTTCTACTTTCAGTATGTTGCTGTTTTTGTTGTTGATAAAATAACTACAGAAAATTGGCTTTATACAGTTATGTTATTTGAAAAAAGAAAAAGCATTTCAAATTATTGTGAATATTCTTCTTAGATATTATGCCAAAACTTGACGAGTGGTAGCTTCTGCAATGTGGAATCTGAAACTTTATCCACAATATTTTGTACTCTACTACATTAAAATCCATTGGTCTGTATTTGAACTTTGACTGGCTCTTTTTTCCCATGTAGGAACATCATACATTAGTTATTTGAAAAATACTGGTTCACTATAGAACTTACCAATGTTGACATATTACATTATAGAATATAAAACAATCACAATCATTAATATCAACAATGACCTCAGAAAATTATTCAAGCATTAGGAACTTGTTTAGCCAGTGGAGACAGATACAAGTTTCCCAAAATTTGAAATTTTGCTTGAAAACTCAAATAATCAAATAAATCATTAGTAACAAAAATTGTCAGTTGTTGTCCTTGAAACGACAAAGCATACTTCATTTGTTTTGAGAAAATGTCTGCTAAATATTCAAGTCTGAAAAGCCATAGTTTGTCCACTAGTCATTTTTTCAAGTGAAAATTGTGCTTCATATACAAAGTGTCTAGTTCATCTTGCAACTCAAATAACTGTAATGTGCTTCACCTTGAGACAAAGGGCCAACTCTGGAGTGCAGCAGGGGTACCTAGGTGAACGTTTCATTTCAATATGTAGAATATTATAAAGAAGGATATACAAGAATTGAAATATAGAGCAGACCTTGGAACAGTGAAGGCATTATGTGTACTGACTCCCATGAAGTAAAATCTCCACATGCAACTTTTTACTCTTCCAAAACTTACTCTCCCAGAACTTAGCCTACTGTTGACTGGAAGCCTTACTTAGAAACAGTTGATTAACATATATTTTATATATTATATTCTGTAGTCTTATAATAAAGTAAGATACAGAAAAGAAAATGTTATTAAGAAAACCATAAGAGAAATACATTATAATGTTTATTTTTATAAATCTACATATAAGTGGACCCATGGAATTCCAACCATGTAATTCAAGGGTCAACTGTAAAATATATGTTAAGTCACATTTTTAGTCACTTTTAAATGAAGGTGGGTTTTAAAATTTTAAAAAAGTTTTTTCAGTGCCAGTACATGATGTGAAGAATGCAATGACTACTTGTCCAATTTGGTGCTATGCCTTAATTTACAATAAAGCACCAGATGTCTACCCATCGTTGCTTTTGCACCATTAGATCAACACAGTGAAAAAAGTGATTAGCATCTCAGTATTATTATGAGCAATGTTTTGACCTCTTGTACTTTCTGAGATGTTCTTAGCACTTGCCAAGGCCCCATGGGCCACACTCTGAGAACAGCTGCACTAAAGCATGAGTGGATCTTGTTAGGTTACAGTTTTATAACCTTATTATTACTTACCTTGGCTTAGTGTTAAGCATGGTACGCAAAGATGGGAAGATGGGAAGATGATCTGATCATCCATACCAAGATCATCTGCGGTTGAATCTCTGTGGTTGGAACCTGGGAATTTGAACTTCTCCCAAGGGCCTCAAACACAGTGATGGCTTAAAGCATTATTTTGCTTTCCTAAAGCCACTCTTTTCAAAACCATGGTGTAGTCCTGTTGCTCATATACAAAATGATTTTAGGCAAATATTTCTTAATTTTAATAATTGTATGTTCATTTCAAGTCTATTACCTTCTTTTTTCAAAATCTAAGATAACATTGATTGTAAGATAGACACTTTTGTGTTCCCAAAGTAAAGAATAAAAACAAAGCTAGTCACATTCCTTTGATTGATTGTAAGATGCATCTCAAATTCAGAGAGAATTTTTTTTAAGTATGAAGAAAATTAAAATGGATAAAATAGGTATATATGTTTCCCATTTAGAGAGTGTGCTATATCTGTTTATACTATTGCTATAAGGCAGGTTTTTTGAAGTTTAGTGCACGTATGCATCCAACCAGGAGTCTTGCTGAAATACATATTCTATCAGCAGGTCTAGGGTAGTGTTTGAAATTCTGAATATCTAACAAGTGTCTAGTAGATGGTCCACACTTACATAGCAAGCATAGCACATAATTAAAAAAAATAAAATCTAGCCCTGGCTGGTGTGGCTCAGTGAATTGAGCACCCGCCTGGGAAACAGAGGGTAGCATGTTTGACTGTAGGCCAGGTCCCCAGTAGGGGGCACATGAGAGGCTACCACATATTAAGGTTGCTCTCCCTCTCTTTCTTCTTCCCTTCCTCTCCGTAAAAATAAATAAATAAAATCTTAAAACAAATAAATCTAAGGAAAAAAGAATCAGTGTAAATATAAATATTGAGTGAATTAATAGTACTGGTGCTAAATGGACATTGTAAACTTTGTGAAGGTAGTATAAGAAGAAAGCCTGAATTTAGGGAAAGACTACAACAGCTCATGGTTAAACTATATTTTTAGGCATCCTAAAAAACCTAGACTTTCCACCTAGGTTTCAAGTCACTACCATTTTTGAGGTGGAGATTTCTCTCCTTTTGCCATTACTCTCAGCATTACTCTCACCATTACTCTCACCATTACACTCAATGGTGACTCAGCATCCTGTATCTTTTAATTTTACTATTGAGATGGTGCAAGAGCTGTCTCAGCAATATTCTTGCAAGTTGTTGTCTGTCCAGCCTACTTGACAGCTTCAGGGACAATTCTTTTCCATATTGAGCTCGTTTCACAGGTCAAATATTCATCCTGCTTTAAACTGAAGTCTGGCTTTCTGTACCTTCGGGATGACTGATTCTCATTCTGGGTCCTGGTGACTGCAGGAAGAGTTCAAATCTTCTTCCCACACAACACCTCTTCACCTGTTGGAATGGCTTTGTTTTATCTTCTCCATGATAAACAGCTCCAGCTCCATCTTTATCTGCTTCTTCTGAGATGCGCTTCTGAATCTTTACTACCCTCGTGAACCCACTTCTGCCAATCTGTTGAAGTGTGACCTCCAAACCTCGGATAGTCTTCCAGCAGCGTTCACCCTCACCTCTCCCGACCCAGGTGCAATGCTGGGGTGGCCACGGCCTTCTGGCAGCCTCAGCGCACTGCTGACTCACTGCTCACTGTTCAGCAAAGCTCCTCAATCCTCTGCGCACGAGCGGTTGCTAAGTCAGATCTTCTCCTCATATTTATGCAACTGTGCTCTGGGACCCAAGGGTAAAACCATTTATTCTTGGCTGATAAACGTCACCTGCTTAGGCCTGATCCAACTCTCTAGGCGTGACTCATGGTACTCCAGTATCCCACCCCCAACAGGTCCCCTAATTAGCCTCCTCTCTGTTTTGAGACCTTGATCTGCTTCCAACCCTGCTGAGCTGTGTCCCTTCAACCACCAACTCTGCTCCTGTCTTTGCAGGTCTCCCAGTTGAGATGGCCACACCACACCAGCCCACCTAATCTCCATTGTTACTTCTGAGTGCTCCCAGCATCCATGTGTGCCTTCAGTGAACCATGGCACTGTCCTTGACTTTTACCCCTCTCCTGGGAATTTCTCAAACACTGTATCTTATCAGTGATGGTGTGGCCATGACTCAATTATAATTTTTCTTTGTCCTAATTAATCTAGAATTACTTCTAATAAACAAATTTTGTAGGAGAAGGAGTGGTGGGAGGAAAGGGTTGTTATTACCACCTGGGAATGGGCATGATTGAATTTCTCTTTATTCTCTCAGCATTGCTGGTGAGTAAAGGCACAGCTGGGTGGGTTCAGGGGTGCAGGCTAAGCTCAAGGAACATCAAAGTCAGCCTGTGTGTGAAGACTGAATCTTGACCTTATGAACATCATGTTCTGGGCCAACTAACCTCATGGACTAGAGCTTGCACGTCAGTGTTCTGCACTGTATTTTATACTTTTTAGTGTAATGAGAAAAGTTGGGGAATCATTCTTCTTTTGGTATAACCTGCATATTTTCATAATCTGCCATTAGGAATACTAAGTAATTGATTTCCATTTCATCAGTTTCACCTTGTTATGAGAGCAGTAGGAATGAGAATGTGTAAAACAATGCTTGCTCATTTCAAATATTGTACTCCCAATCAAGCTGAGAGTAACTCTTACCTTCTTACTTCTCAAAGTGATGGTCAGTGTCCTTCAGGAATGAAGTGTTTTCTTGGGGGTTATTTCAGAGTCAAAAACAAATAAAAACAAAGAAAAAATGAACTACAAACACTTCAAATAAATATAGAGACTGTTCCAAGTTTAGCTACATTTAAATAGGTACAAAGTAGATGGTGTGGGATGGAAATAAACCTACTATTTTCTTTAGTTAAATCATTATTCTTTAAATGCTAGATTAATTACGGCATTTGATTAATGCTTTTTTTTTTTTAGAATGCCCTGTGTGTGCAAAGTAGCTTGTCAGTTTCTTAAAGGGGTACAAAGTAGGAAAAAAAGACAGCCTCTACCTGTAGATGTAAAAACTTTAGTAAGGGTTCAGAAAAATGCTCAAATAAATCTTTGAACAAGGAAGAGTAAGACAATTCTGTAAGAGACTAAATGAAGTGCTGTGAGGACTTAGAGAGACTCTGGTTCTGGCTGAGAGCAGGGGTCAGGACAAGAAGAAAGGAGGGAAGGAATGATCCAGACTGTAACCTGGGTGCTCAGAGTCAATAGTTAAATTCTTTTGGCAATAGAGAAAAGTTGTGAATTCCAGATGACATTTCCTTAAGAAGTCTAGGAAAAGCACTCTCTTAAATATCCTAAATTCTCCTGGAGAAGATGAAGGTAGGTAGGGCAGCTGAAAACTCATCTAGGACTAAGGAATCTTAGGGCTCAGAGCTTATAACCAATGAAACGATCTCAAGGGGCCTTGAGAGTCTCAGAATTTTTTAATATCAAATTTAATTTAAACAAACTTACCATTTACTATGCAGCACTTTGATGAAACTGAGGAAACATTGCACAACATACCATTTAGGCAGAAGGACACATTTCAACACTTGGTTTACTATTTTCCTCATCTCTTTCCCTCTCTTTCTTTCATTAGTCTCTAATAAGTCTCCAATTATAACTGGAAGTTCTTCCAAATTTCTCAGGAGAAAAATAAAGTGATTACATATTATATTCTGAATCCTTACTTCAAAAGAAATAAGACTTGGAGGCTCAATCTCAGTTTCCCAGTGCCAGTTCTGTCAGGTAGCTGTTGTAATTTCCTGGGGCTTTGGTTTCCATCTGTAAAATGAGACACTTGGACCAGAAAACTCACCAGGATTCTCTTAGCCCTGTAGGTCTATGGTGGCAAGTATTCTGGTAGAGATAATGACCTAAAATCAAAGTGTTACCAGTTTCCCAAGGCTAGAGTCCCTCTGAAGGATGCCACTGCAATGTCAGACATGACCCAGCCTGAAGTGCACAGGGCCTGCTATGCAAGGCAGTCTGGAAACCAGTCACTAATAACCAGACTATGATGGATAAGATGGGTAAAAGGCTTGGGACAAAGTCTTCCTGCAATCATCTTCCAGAAAACTGGAAGTGGGGAAAAAAACTGAAATAACCATGAAACTTGCAAATAATAGTTTGAGATAATTACAGAGGAGACATCTCCAATTCATGTTTACTTGCTAACGGCATGGTTTAACATAAACCTAAACAATTAGAGGGGAATTATGAATTATATTCAGTTTTATTCTATAGGTTAAAATTTTTGTCTCAAAGGTGCTTATATTCTTGTCTTTTAACTCCTTGTAAAAATCTTTTTAAAAGACAATGATCTTTCTTGCCGTATTGCCATCCATATTGCCATTAACACAGGACCTTACACTTAGAAGGTCTTCAAGTAAAGGCTACTGTGTTGCCTTCCTTTCTTGACTGAGAACTTGATCAGGTTAATAACAACTTCATGGAACAAAAAAGTGGGCACTTGGTAGCACTTACCTCAAGATGCTGCAGTCGGAGCAGTTTCGTGAGTGTGTCCCCCCAGCTCTCTTTATACTTCCAAATCTGCCAGCCCAGCACTCTAACCTTACTATATTTGGGGGATCACCATTTACTCCTTACATGTAAATGCATCATTGCCCTGATCTCTCACTCTTGTTAAGTTACTTGGATAAATGACCAGCGGAGGCTGCATAATGCCAAGTCAGCTGCGTGGGGATTTTGACGTTGGACACAGATCTTTGAGACTTAGAGAGTCCTAGGGGCTGAGTGGAACTGGGGCAGAGTGTGCTAAGAAGGTCAGTAAAGGGCAGAACCACAGTATGAATTGTCGAGCAATGGGCGATCAATAGTGTGGACAGTCACTATGTCTCATGTAACCAGCACTGATCTGGGATATGGGATGATGTGTGCCTCTTCTCAGAGATTTCTGGAAAATTGAAGATTGACCATTTAACACAACCTGTGTTAGTGAGTTAAAAAATCCATTGGTGAAGAAAAACTTTCTAAAATGTGTTTGATATTATCTTGTTTTATTTAGCCTAGTATCTTGAATTGAATTTAACTTTTCCTTAATCACTCAGGACTCTTGGAGGTGATATAATGAAGTTGTCAGGAACATCAGTTTTTTAGTGAGTCTTGCCCTGTACTAATTGTTCCTAGATTGCTATGAATTTTTGTGTCTACTATTTAGTTTTTATATCTTTGCCTTCATGACCAGCCTCTCAGGTATGATTCTTTCTGTGGTTAGTATATTTGCCTCTGATAGTCTGATTTTGCCTTTCCTAGTCTTCAATAGATAGGGAAACAGATTACAAAGTTAAGATCAGGCTAAAGTAGGACTCAGGAAGTTCCAAGTGACATTCTAGAGGGTTCTAATGAAAATGAATGGTCTTTGTGACAATTCTTTTTGTTGCTTGAAGGATTTTTGTTGTTGTTGTTGCTAAAACTGCAGTGCTGTTTGAATATGTAAGAACAACCATACATGAAGATGTTAGAGCCATTTATAGCAACACAGTCTGACATGTTTAAATTGTATATGATCAGTGTTTGCTGAACCAATATTCCCTATCCAGTCCTCCAGGGGGTGGTCTCCTGTAGGTGGGGCATTTCCAAAGGACAGTTTGCATTAGTCAAAATGAAATGCGAGCAGAGGAGAAATAGATAGAAATAGGACTTTATGCAGCATTTTCCAAAACAACATTTGACAGAATGCTGATGGTTAGAAAAACTGTGAAATAAATGGTGCTGTGGCTGAATGTGTTTGCGAAAGTGGCAAGCTCTATTCCCTGCTGTTAAGGATTCACCATAAATATTAACACATTAATGAATATTAACACATTAAGAGAAAATCTACTTCTTTCAGTAAAGTATGAAGGACTTTTATGTAGTTGGTGATTTGTTAGAACGACATCTTATTCCCTGCTCCAGGAAACAAGAGGGGAGGCCAAAAGCTGTGTTCCTCATAGACAGAATCTCTATTTCTTAGTACTGTTTGGCATAGAAGAAAGCAGCAGAGAGATATCAGGCATAAACATAGCTGCTTTCATTGATCAGTTTTTGCATATAGCAGATAGTCGGTAAACATTTGGTGAATAAATGAATCAAGATGATTCGTAGGAAATTTTGTTGAAAGAGAGCTGAACTGATAAGGTGGAAACGAATGGAACTGGAGTTAGTTTCACTTTACAGTAATAGTTTCCATTTATTAAGAACTCACCACATGCCAGACTTTATTCATATTTGTTCAATGCAGTGTCTTAACAGCTCTGTGAGATAAATGCTAATATCATTCCCATTTTACTGTCAAGGAAATTGAGTCACTAAGAATTTACATAATCTGTTCAAGGCCACTTACTAGTGGCAGAAGTGACAAACCCTTTCTGGGTCTGGATCCTGTGCCTATAACCTTTTACTTTTGCAAGCACACCACTTTTCAGTGCCTACTTGGTATAGGGCTCTGTGCTGAAAGTGGGAAATGGGTATATGAAACAAGATTATTGCCCCGAAGGAAGTGATAGTAGATATGGCAAGAGAGCACATAGACAAGAAGAGGATAAATTACTTTTTCAAGGTTAAGCTAAGAGACAAGAGGAGTGAGATGCACAGTAGATTATATGTATGTACATGGAGTTTGAAACCATTAAGTATGCTGTATATGTAAAATATTACCAGAATTGTTCCCTCTCTTTCTCCCTTCTTTCCCCGCTCTCTAAATAAATAAATAAATAAATAAAATCTTTTTAAAAAGCCCTGATTGGTGTGGTTCAATTGGTTGAGTGTCATCCACAAAGCAAAAGGTTGCTGGTCTGTGATTGGGGGTGTGTGAGAGGCCACCGCTGATCCATGTTTCTCTCACACATCAATGTTTCTCTTTCTTTCTTTCTTCCTCCCTCCTCCTCTAAATAAATAAATAAAATACTATCAGAATTATATTGCTTTGGAGGAGAGAATTGGTCTTTCCAGCTTACATAGCATTTTTGCATATTTTATTATGTTTATAGAAGCCTGAGGGTGTTATAATATTCATATTACTATTGTTTGTATTGTCCATATGGGGAAACTGAGGCCTAAGAAGGCTAAGTGACTGGCCAAAGGACCCACAGTGAGTAAACTGTAGAACAGAATTGAAATCCACAGTCTGGCTCCAAACCCGTGTTTTTCCCTTTATCCTCCACTCTCCCTTAAAGGAGGCAGACTTTACATAGGTGAGAGGAGCAGGGACAAAATTCTAAGAGATTTGGCTTGGAAATAAGTCTTTCCATGGTGTGTGTCGGGAAGGGGAATAGGCAAGTCTGGAGTGAAGGGTTGGAAGGCTGGGAGTTAGTATGTGGGTGAGGGCTGGGAGGTAATGTGTCGATGAAAAGGTGGAGAAGTGGGCCTAGTCTGTCTGTGAGGCGTTTCCAGTGCCCAGTGAAGGGGTTGAGACATTAGTCTAAGATCACTGGAGAATCTTTGAGATTTTTGATATATATAATTTATGATAGGATACAATGGAGAAGGGAGAACCTAGGGGCCTAGAGCCACTTCTCAGCTGTATAAAAAATCTTGACATAAAGCTTTCCAAGATGATTCCATAAGCACTGATGTCTTATAGGACAGGTAGGCAGCTAGACAGAATTAACTCCTGGATGCTCCTATGACTTCAGATCTGTGTTAAAGCTCTCCAAAATACCAGAGAGCTTGCTTTCACAGTGGCTGTGCCCAGGTGTTGCAGAGTCCACCCTGGAGACTCGAAGAGAAGCATGTTGTGTGGGCTCCAAGTGTTCTGCCTCTCTGTTCCATTTAGGCACAGTAAGACCTTTTAAATCTGAGGCAGTGAAAAGACCTCTGTGAGCTGTAGCCTTATTTTTTGATGCCCTACCCCATATTATATTAATATATTAAAGTTCACTCAATATACATTAAAATCTACTTGCAGTGAATATAAAAAATAATCACAGTGTAAGACAAAGATGAAGAAGGCCTTGATTAAGTAGGATAGAATGAGACTGAGAAGGAAAGAGAATGGGTGTGCCCTGAAGGTAGGATCTGCAGGATTTTGATGAGTGTTGGGTTTCAGGGGGAGCAGGAATCAGAGAATCCTGACTTCCATCCAGCTCTGATTTCAGCCTGGGAATCTAAGGGCTGGAAACAAAGCAAGAGGAAATGCTGAAGGGGGAAGGATGAGTTTAGAATTTAGACGTATTGAGGCTGAGAGGATGGCAAAGTTCAGTTAGCAGGGAGAGATAAGGATTCAAAATTTAAAGCAAGGCTGGAGATGTAGGTTGTACGTGTGTGCACATGCATGTGTGGTGTCATTGTACAGAGGTAACACTTGCACTCATCTAGGAGGTTGAGTTATCAGAGGAAGCCTGTATATTTAGGAAGTGGGAAGAGAAAAAAATACAAAGAGTGAAAAAAGGTCATTCTGCAAGCAAGCAAATCCCTGCGTGAGATGTTATTGGAGCAAGTAGAGCTAAATACGTCCATATTTTACTTCTGCTATATGCTAACTGTGGTAGATCACATCAGCTCTGTCAGCAACTGTGGTATTTTCCCTTCAGTTGAAAAATGAGAAAAACAATTGTTTCTGCCCAATTCATGAGGATGGTGTCGGGCTCAAAGGAGACACTAACTTCACCATCCAGATGTCATTGTCTCTGCAAGGCAAACAGTATGTTTTAAGCTATATCAACCTTGACAAAGACCTCAGAAAATAATCCATTAACACCAAAAACATAAGTGAGCTATGGGGACTTTACTGAAGATTTTGTGGGGAAGGCATAGAAGAGGAATATATTACATAACTTAAAGTATGCAATGTTTCCATCAGAAATGTCGGCTCTAAAAAGTCCATTTGTCTTCATATTGATGTTGGTGGTTCATTTCCTTTCTTTCCCTGAGTTGTTTTTCTCACTCCTACTGGTGCTCAGTTGTTTCTCTATTACGGGGGATCATTTAGCGCTGCCATACATCTGTTTTCTTACTCATCTGATTATGCAACAAAATAAAAGCCCTCAAGTAAAGAAGACCACTTGCATCCTTAGTGAGTTTGGTAACCACTTACTTTTTCTCACATACACCCTTTAGGGGCCTCATCTTTATCTCACAACTATGCCCTACAGTTAATAGCTCACAGCCTACATCGTCATTCCATCTTTCCCAAATCTGAAAGGAGTTCTGTGAGTGATGGTTTTCTCCATTCTTGTTACAAAATCATTTTGCCAACTCTAAAGCAAAGGGAACATTATTATTACTATCAAAAGAAGTCAGGGGAGGTAATATTTTCAAGAGAGAAGATACAAGGAGGAGCACTATGCAGAAGATGAAAAAGAGGAACATGAACAGTGCACTGATTCCTCAGGGAGGTGACCCAGATAGTAACTTCAGCAGGATGGTGGGGGTGGCAGTTTTGAAGGTAAGGGATTAAGGAGGGAACAGGAGTTAAAAAGGAAGAGAAAGTTTTTCTGATTTTCCTAGGAACAAATTCTCCACCAATAACTTTATAAGAGGCATTCAGAAGAAATGTAGATTTGTATGATGCAGGAAAGAGGAGGCAGAAGCAGGGACAAATAGAGGAGTAGGAAACAAGTGTGATTGAGGTCATTCCTCAGAGGGCTACTTGAGAAGAAAGGGCAATTAACTGTACTGATAGAAGGATCAGACCTCACCCCTCAGAACTATCTAAGAGCTTATGTAAGAGATGAAATTTCAAAAAGCAACAGAAAGTTCCCTAGCCAGCAACAAAAACTTCTGGGTGAAAGTCACAGGACAGGTACATTAGTGAATGACACAAATTCATATTTGAATTGAATTAAAGATTTAAAGACAAGTAAGAATATCAGATTCTAGAACTAAAAGGAACCTTGAATATTGTCTCATCTAACCCTAACTACACAGAATCAGAAATTGAGGTTCTGGAAAAGTAACCTAATTGATGCTAGTGGTAGAAACAGACCCCTTCCCCTTTTATTCTCAAACCCAGGGGAGCTGGTTCAGAATTCTTTCACATGCAGTACATAACCTTCTTCATTGCTGGCATTTACACACTGCAATTTTGCAAAGAAAATGTTGATGGGGGTTATCAAGAGTATTATTTAAATTGATTCTCCTTGAATCACAATGAGGAGAAAGATTTATCAGTATTACGAGTGGGAGAGATGAGGCTTGGCGAGGTTAAGTAACTAGTCATACAGTGAGTGAGTGGCAGAGGGCTAACTAGAGCAAACATCTTTGACTCCAAGTCCGGTTTGTCTTTTCACTTTAAGACAGCTGCTTAAAGATCCCGTAAGACACTAATGCCCTCAGAATTATACACGCTTCTCAGAATTACACACAAGCCAGGCATCCTTCTCCAAAACAACATGGAGAGGTTGGATAGCCTGGGAACATTGTGTTCAGAGGAGAAATCCTATCATCTAGGGCTGCTCAGTAAATCGGATACTTCCTTGCTTGGCCTCACAACCTTGACTGATTCCTGTGAGACTTAGGGCCTCTGTCATTTACTTTTTTCTGTCTATTAGCTGTGTTTTGGTTATGTTTATTGCCTAAAGCCCCATTAGAATGAAGAAAAGCATGAACAATTACTTTTAATTACTATTACTGGGGTCTTAAATGATGTATCTTAAATAAATATAGGGTGGGGCAAAAATAGGCTTCTTGTATTGTTATTCATTAACTATTATAGTGTTTTCCATACAAGCAACTGTTGACCTACTTTGCCCACCCCGTATGTATGTATATATATATTTTTTTTACTGGACAACTAACATATGCATACATTGTTAAAATATGAATAATGTAGTAAGAATGGACCTTGAGAGAATACTGGTGTTCAAATTCTGACTTCACCATTTAAACAATGTGAATTTGGGCAAGTTATGTAATTTTTGTAGGCCCAAGTTTCTTTATCAACAAAATAGGATCATAAAAGTTCCCAGCTCATGAATTCTGGTGACAACTGAGTTTCTGATTTCATGGCAGGGTTCTGTTTGGAAGTGACATGATAGCTGGGGAGAATAGAAATTGGGTGAGTCATGTTGACAGGAGAGCCTGAGATTTGGAGACCAGGAGCTTTCTCTAAAGACTGCACCAACCACTACCAGTGCCAGAGGGTTCTGTAAACTGGAACAGCATCTTCTGTGTGTTTTATGTTGCTGTTTGGTGAGCCCGGTCAGCTGACCGCAGCTTGACCATTGTGAATCCAGTCCTCCCATCCTACTCACTGCATAGAACCAATTTTCTGTTCAGATGGCTCAGAACACTCTTTTGTCAACTCCTCAACCCCCACCCGCCCACCACATACACTCACACACAGAACAGTTAAACAAAACAAGGAAGATGCAACTTGGATACCTGAAGTAGATTGACCAACCATCCTAGTTTGACTGTTATTGAAGAAGTTCTTACCGCTTTCAATTTTAAAATCAGGAAAGTCTTGGGCAACCTAGGTAAGTTCATCACCTTGCCTGAAAGGTTGTTGGGGTATGATGACAAAATCCTCAAACCTGACCAAGATGAGGCTAGACAGAACCAGCTTGAGATTTCCCACTAAGCCAGAGTGATGACGAAATTTCACACTTACTGCTAATTTTAAAGCTGCAATGCACAAAGCCAACAACATTGTGAGCATACACTCATTCAAATCTATGATGTTCATTCATCAAACACTCATTGAGCGCCATTATGTGCTGGGAGGATTTTAAGTGCTGGGAAACAAAACAGGCAACACCTCTGCCCTCATGGAAATTGTATTCCCATGTGTGTGTATCTGAGACAGACCACAAACAGATTATCTAATGCCAATAAGTGATACAAGCACAGAAGGAAAGAAAAAGTAGGATAAGGAAATTTGGGCTGTGTGATATCTTAAGTAGATTGACCAGGGAAAGTTTCTCCAAGGAAGTGATATTTAAACACTTACTGAAGGAGCAAGCTATGAGACTATCAACAGGGGACAGTGCCCTAAGCAGAGGAAACAGTTACAAAGGCTTTGGGAGATGAGAGTGCCTGCATGGGAAAAACAATAGCAACAACAGTGCCAGCAGGGCAGGGGTGCAGGGAGAGAGGTGAAGCAGCAACAGGAAATGAAGTGGCAGAGGTGGCCAGGGGCCAGTTGGGTAGGGCCTGGCAAACTAAGAAAAGGATTTGGGGGTTTAAACGTCAGCCATTATTATAAAGGCAGCTTTATTTTTTATTATGTGCTGAGTGTAGGTCTTATTATCTGCTCCTTTTCTATTCATCTTTGCTTCATTCTGTCAAGAATAATTTGTGTCTGCTTTTCATTTAACAAATGGCTCATAAAGGCACTTCTGGACATTGGGGATAAAACATTGGTTCTCCCAAACAGTTTCATATTTAGTTAGGGCGGGGTGGGTAGATTAGGCAGGGAAAGACAGCAGCTGCACACCTTGACTACTGGTAAGAAACAGGGTTTCAATTTTCCTAAGACCGGAGGAATCACTTCCGGTGTGCTCCAGAGCATGGTGGGAGGAGTGCGTCGGCGGGAAGGAATGGCGGGAAGTGACTGCACCATTTTGGGACCAGTCTGGAGGCGATAGTGAGACCCGGTCGGTAAGTGTGCATCCACCAGTTTGTAAGGAAGGCCTTGCTCTTCCTCACGATTTTCTGGGGCTGTGGTGATTCCAGAGAGTAATGGTGTGAGGCTGTGGTAGGGAGTATGAAACTGGACTGGAAGAGGGAATTGGAATACAGGGCTCGTGACGTGACTGGGCTGAAGGAATGTAAAAACATATCTTCACAGGGGGATATATTTATTGGTTTTAGGGAAAGAAAAAAGAGAGGGAGGGGTATGGAGTGAGGGAGAGAGAGAAGGAGAAACACTGATGTGAGAGAAACATCCATATGAGAGAGACACATCCATCAGTGGTCTCTCTCAGGACATCGCACTGCCACCTAGGTTTGTGCCCCGACAGACTCCAGCACACAACCTTTCCGTGTGGGGATAACGCTGAGATTTGGAGACCAGGAGCCGCCCTGCCAGGGTGCAAAGGAGATTTTTGAAAAATTCTGAAGTTGCTGGATTCCACTTGAAGTTTTTCAGTGTATATGTAAGCATGTTATTATATTGCATATACATATATATCATGCTAAATTCATCTTGGTTACTAAAATCTGTGGGTATCAACTGAATTATTTTTCAGAATACTGGAAAAATGTTCATAGAAACAGATTTTTTTGCTCAAATGGTACTACTTTTTCTATTCATGTTCTTAATAAAATATCTCATAATTTGAGCCCTCGCACTATGTGGTACCTCAGTTTTCCCAAGAAAGAGCTATGAGCTATAGTTTCTGTGAGGGGCTGAGAAAATAGTTGGTCCTCTTGTGCAGGTCAAGCTCCTGTAATTTAAAAGAAGCCATTTTTTGGGTGTGTTCCCCAAGGGGAATGTTTTTCTCTGTTATCACCAGAGAGGCTTTATTTTTCCTTGTGGGCTCCGGAAGCAACATCTTGGTGGCCCATGGAGGCAGGAGGGAGGAATCAAGCTGGTAAATTCCATCCTTAAGTAAGGTTTTTTCCATCTGCCCACAGCTGATGCTTCTGCTTCCCACTTAGGAAAGTATGACCTATGAAGTCTTCAGTGAAGGGGACTAGAAGCACTGGTATGTGTGACATGTGCTCAAATCTTTGCCACAGCCAGGAGGCAGAATTTGAGTTTGCTCACTGGCAGCTGCTCTGTTAGCCCTGGAATGTTAATCCTTACCGAAAGCTTGGATGAAAGGCAGCAGCTTTTAGCAGCTGTGACATTGGTCTCATCCATCAAATGACCCTCTCTTCTTCACCTTTCTGTTGTCAGTGATTTCCTTTTCTTTGAAGAGAAGTGGATATAATTCTTAAGAAGCAGCTTACTTTTATTTGTTTATTGAACAAATATGAACCTTTAAAAAATTCCAAAAGCAATATACATGGTGTAGAAAGATTAAAAAATATAACCAGACACATGAAGAGAAAAGTTAAAATTACTTCTAAAATTTTAGCAAAGAGGTAATCTATACCTAAATTTGGTTTAAGTCTTTTTCCACCTTCTCTTCCATGTTTCCATAAACACATGCACAATTTTCTTAAAACACATGTTTTCAAACACAATGAAGTATCACCCTATAGGCATAGTTTCATGTTCTGCCTTTGAAACTTAACAAATTATGAAAATTTTCTCATAGTCTTAACTCTTCTTCTACATCATGATTTTTACCAATTTAGGAAAATTTTCTCATAGTCGTAACTCTTCTTCTATATCATGGTTACATAGCATTACTTAACTTATTTAACCAGTTTTCTAATGTTGGACATTAAGGGTGCTCAACTTTTTGTTCTTTTAAATATTCTAGTAATCACCTGCATATAAATGTTTATGCATATCTTTATTATGACATTTATAGAATGGACTTTCTGGGCAAAGGCTATGGATGGTTTACGCAGGAGTCTCCAAACTTTTGGTCTCTTTGTGCCACACTGGAAGAAGAGTTGTCTTCGGCCACACATTACATACATTGTGACATGTAATCACAAAAAAATCTCATAACATTTTAAGTAAATTTACAATTTGGTTTTGGGCCGCATTCACAGTCATCCATCCTGAACTGCATGCGGCCCACAGGCCACAAGTTGGACATACTGATAGGGTTTCCAATAGTGGAATTCCTATTATGGAGTCCTCACAGTAATGATATTGCATAGGAAAACAAAAAAATAATTCATTTACGATAGTCAGATGGTGTAAATATATGGTAATCAATGCAACATGACTGCAAAATAAAATGAGAAGTCTTGCAAAAGTTGCAGAATTTAATGAAGTCGATGGAAGTGGTATTAGAAATGTACCTGAATTTTGCAAAGTCACTGACTATTGTGGATGCAGCAGCATTGAACTAGTACTAAGGGTTTCGAGAAAATGAGTTCAGGATCAAAGGATTAGGAAGGCACTTAAAAATATCAATGAAGCCAACAGCATTTCTTTTTTTACAACAAAGGACATTCTTTATGATCCCATTGTAAAAACTTAAGATAAAAGATGCCACATTATATAAGATTGTATAATTATGCCCCTTTCTTCCAAGAATATTGAGTGCTCTAATATTGATTTGTTCTTTGTTCTTAGAATTAGCAGAGTTGTAATTATAACTTAAATTTCATGAAAGGTATCAGAAAATAAATTTATTTCAGTGCTTTTGGCTTTATTTTTAAGATAAAATTCCAGTCAGACTCCCTTCCCCATTATTTACTATGTAATTTGGACCTCATTTTAATTTAGATTCACTTTAAGTGGTTGTTTTCCCAGATGACATGATTGTCTATGTAGAAAACACCAAAGAATTTATAAAAAACCTCAGAATTACTGAGTTTAGTAGGGTTTTAATGTATAAGACAGACATACAGAAATCACCTGTATTTCAGTATGCAGTATGCTAGCAATGAATCTGTGGACATCAAAATCAGTAATAAAATACCATTTACAATGGCTTAAAACAAAAAGAAAGAAAAAATTGTGTGTAAATCTAGGACTTATTTGCTGAAAATTACAAAACACAGTGAAAGAAACCAAAGAAAATTGAAATAAATGGAGAAACATACTATATTCATGAATTGGAAGAATCAGCACAATACATATCTTTTTCTTTATTATGGTGGTTCTATTACAGTTGTCCCACCTTTTCCCCATTATTCTAGTAAATATCTTAATTCTCCCCAAGTTGATAGATTCAATATAATTCTATGAAAGATTATACCTGTAGCTTTAAAGTTTGACATACAGTATCCTAATTACTATTTCCTAAAGCACTGTAATTATAGCATTTCTCCCATTTAAAAATTTTAAACAGGTTTTTGGAGGTATAACTGACATGTAATAAATGGTACATATTTAAAGTGTATTGACCTGTATACACTGTGACACCATCATCTGAATCAAGGTAATGAATATGTCCATCATCCCCAAAAGTTTCTTGGTGCTTCTTTGTAACCCTCTGCTGTCCCTCGATGCCTCCTCTAAATTCTCCCTGTCCATCACTGGGCAACCAGACATCAACTTGTAGAATTGATTAGTTTTTATTTTCTAGAATTTTATATCAATGCAATAATAGAGTCTAGTGTCTTTTTTTTTTTTTTTTGGTCTGCCTGCTTTCACTGAGCACAATTATTTTGAGATTCATCCATGTTTTAGTGTATGTTAATAGTTTGTTTCTTTTTTATCACTGAGTAGTATTCTATTGTATGGATTTACCTCCCTGTGTTTATTCATTCCCTTGTTGAATGATATTTGGATTGTTTCCAGTTTTTGCTGTTACAAGTAAATATGCTGTGAATATTTGTGTACAGGTCTTTGCAATTTTTTCATTTCTCTTGGCTAGGAATAGAATCATTGGAATAAATGGACAATTTCTTAACTTTTAAGAAGCTGTCAAATTGTTTTCTAAAGTGGTTGTGCCATGTCACATTATCACTAGCAGATATGAGAGGTCTAGTTCTCCACCTCTTGGCAAGTACTTGCACTGTTAGCCATTGTAATCAGTGTGTAGTGATATCTCATTATGTTTTTTTTAAATTTATTTTTATTTATTACTTTTTAAAATATATTTTATTGATTATACCATTACAGTTGTTCTATTCCCCCCTTCATTCCCCTCCACCCCCACACTCCTTCCCCCACCATTCTCTCCCCCTTAGTTTATAACCACGTGTCTCAAGTTCTTTAGATTCTATATTTCCCCCACTATTCTCGCCCTCCCCCCTATTTTCTACCTACCATCTATGCTATTTTCTGTGTCTTCTCCCCNTTGGAATACTTCTTTCCAGCCCCTTCTTGCCTGGAAGGTCACTTTTGAGAAATCCGCTGACAGTCTGATGGGTACTCCTTTGTAGGCGACTGTCCCCTTATCCCTTGATGCTTCTAGGATTCTCTCCTTCATTTTGGTCTTGGCTAATGTAATGATGATGTGCCTTGGTGTGTTCCTTCTTGGGTCCAACTTCTTTGGCACTCTCTGAGCTCCCTGGATTTCCTGGAGGTCTATTTCCTTTGCCAGACTGGGGAAGTTCTCCTTTATTATTTGTTCAAATATGTTTTCCACTCGTGGCTGTTTCTTTCCCTCTTCTGGTACCCCTATAATCCGGATGTTGGAATGTTTGAAGATGTCCTGGAGGTTCCTAAGCTTCTCCTCATTTTTTTGAATTCTCATTTCTTCATTCCTTTCTAGTGGGATGTTTTGTTCTTCCTTCTGTTCCATTCCACTGATTTGAGTCCCATTTTCCTTTCCATCACTATTGGTTTCCTGTGCATCTCCCTTCATTTCAATTAGTTTAGCCTTCATATGTTCCTCTAATTTGTGACTATGTTCCTCTAATTTGTGACTATAATCTACCAGTTCTGTGAGCATCCTGATAAATAGTGTCTTGGATTGTGCTTCTGAGAGGCCGGCAATTTCTTGGTCGCTTAGAGTTATTGGCTCTGGGACTTTGAGTTCTTCTTGCACCATCTTTTGGGCTGTTCATGCCTGTTCTGTAGCAGGATCAGAGCCCTAAAGTGTTCACTAGAACAGGGCAACTAAGTTGCTGGGTTGTGACACTGTATGTGGGGGCGGGGTCAAAGAGGGATGAGGGCTTCCCGTCTGCCGCCTGCTGCTGGGGCCCCGGTGCCGCAGCCACCACCATCACCAGGCCCACGGGTTTCGTTCCACTGCACGCGAGTGTGCCACCGCCATCAGCCCTCCACCACTGGGTTCGCCCCCTGGGGCCTGTGTGGTCCGTCTCACTGTGCGGGAATGTGCGACCGTGGTCAGTCTGCCCCACACCCCGACTGGTTCCGGGCTGCCTGCGAGTCTAGGTCAGCGGATCTGTCCTGCCCGACCTTGCTCCGCTGCTGGCTCCGCCTCTCTTACCATCCCGTTGAATGGTTCGTAGTTGTCGGACTTCCGTATAATTCCGTTTTCTGGTCTTTGGGTGTGTCCTAGTTCTCCAAACCTTTGTTGTGTTCAAACTTGGTTGTGGGAGAAGGCACAGTGTTTCCTACCTATGCCTCCATCTTGGCAGAAGTCCTCTCATTATGTTTTAATTGTTATTTTCCTAAAGGCTCATGATGTTGAACAGTTTTTGTTTGCCTGTTTGCTATCTGTATGTCTTCTTTGGTGAAATGTTTGTTTAAATCTTTTGCCCCTTGAAAATTCAGATGATTTGTTTTCTTTTTTGAATTTTTAGATTTCTTCGTATATTCTGGAAACACATCCTTTACCAGGGATATAATTTATAAATATTTTTCTTTGGCCTTTGGCTTGTCTTTTCATTCTCTTTAACAGTGTTTTTCAAAGAGCGGGGACTTAATATTTTGATGAAGTGTAATTTATCAGTTTTCTCTTTCATGGCTTGTGCTTTTGGTGTTGTATTTAAGAAATTTTTCCATAAGCCAAGGTCACAAAGCTTACTCTTAATGTATACTTGTAGAGGTTTTTGTGATTATAGTTTTTGTTTCCTTTGTGCTCCGAATTTTGTTTAGAAGAATATTCTGAATTTTTTGGTTTTAAACTTTGTTATTCATTTTAGACATGGTTGAGATTGTGGTCTGTACAATTTATAGTGTCAAAGATTGAGACTGAAGGGGTTGGGAGGTGGGAGAGCGTAGATGCTAGAAGGTGGAAGAGGAACAGGGGTGCATAGTATACAAATTTTGTCTAAATGCATTTTCAGTCTACTGCCTCCTCACTTTCTAGAGACCAAACCCCTCATGTTTACGCTCTACTAGATCTTCCTTGTCTTATCCTTCCTCTTTCCATAAGTCCTCTGTCTCTCTCTTTCTCTCTGACCATTCATTTTCCCAATCTATCAGAAAATTCTATGCGCACTATCTTCACAGTACATCTAGAATCCATCTAATTCTCATCATCTCCCAATACTATTTTTCTGGTCTACACAACTGTCATTTTTTAATCTTATATTTTAGATTTTATTATAATAGACTCCTTCCTGGTCTCCGAGATTCTTACCTTTCCCCCTTAAGTCTATTCTCAGTACAGCAGCCGGGGTGATTCTTTGAAAATGTGCATTAGTTTTCATCCTCTGCTCAAAACTCTCCAAAGCTTTCCTATCTCACTTTGAGTAAAGACCATAGTCCTTCCTTAGGTGCTCCTTGGGCCCTACATGATCTCTGGGCCCCTGGTTCCTTTCTTGCATCATAACTCCATCTTGCTCATTCCAGCCCCACTGGCCTCCTTTCTGTCTCTTGTGACATGCCAACCTGCCCCTGCCTCAGGGCCTTTGCATTTTCTGTTGTTCCCTCCACCCTCATATACTCACTTGGTTTACTCTCTTGCTTCTTTCAGCTATCTGCTCAAATGTAGTCATATTAGAGAGGCCTTCCTTGACTACTCTACAAAAATACTGTTTCCTCCCATGCTTTTTAATTTCCCATTAGCACTCATCATTTGACTTACTTACTTCTTATTTGTTGATTGCCTTTCTCTCCTTGTAGAATATAAGTACCCAGAGGACAGGAACTGTGCTCACTGCTATACCCACAGAACTTAGAACAGTGCCTAGCACATAATAAATACTCAATAACTATTTGTGGAGTTGATAAATGAATGGGTCTTGTCTGAAAGGGCAGTCTCAGGGAGTGTTTTCTTTGGTAATTTTTAACAATCTAGAGAGATTTAATAAAATCAAGACAAGGAAAAGATAATTATGTGGTGGGAGGGATGGGAAAGGGGAAGCTGGGTACTGATGGAGGTACAGAATATTGAATGCTCTGCAAAGCATATAATATTAAAATAATAGCTAGCTGGGAACTGTATTTAAGAGTAATTTTGGAAATAAAAGTGACAGTCTGGTTTTATTTGTAAGTTTACTGTAGTTTTATTTACTCAACATTAAAAGAAGAATAAACTCCAAAAAGGAAGTGACCAAATATACCACATTTTGTGCATCTACTCAGTCATTCCAGAGCATCAGGGCGTGATCACTCTTCACTCATGACTTTTGTGTGAACCTCGCGGCTCTTCACCCGCAGCTTATTGACCTGGGACTCAGCAATGTCAGCCCTTTCCTCGGCCTCCTCTAGCTCATGCTGGAGCTTGCGGAATTTAGCAAGATTAGCATTGGATTGTTCCTCCTGAGAACAGAGATAAAAATGTGAGAATTAGACTATGTGTTTCTCATTGCACTTGTCACCAAACAGGATTATTTCTTCACCTCACATCTTTCCTTCTATGGTCAGTTTGCCATATCTGACTTCAAATATGGACAGAATTTAAAACTTCAGTTACATTTTTTGCTTTAAAGAATGAGAGAAAAAATTATTTTGAAATGGAAGGGAAAATCTTATTATGTCAAACCCATACAAACCTGAAATCCATTTATGGTGTATGGGCTGGGTAGAAAGGAGAAAGAGACCCAGGTGCTCTCCATTACAGAGTTTAGTAAGTAAATGTAAGGTCAAATTATAACTTTGGGAAAATCCCACTTTAAAATATTTTGCCATGTATTTTGACTCTGGTATATAAGAAGGGAAAAATGGGGCTAGGAAGGAAATATGCCACTGTTGGTTGGATTTACTATTTGTACCTCTCCCTTTCTTCTTTCCTGTCCTTACTTCCTACCTACTCCTGCCGGATGTGTCCAGAAGAATGGGAAACAAGTAGGAAAAGCACCAATGGAGAATCTTCCGATATGCCCTTATTGCTCCATGGCAATATGGAGAGAGGAGTCCCTAATAGTGATACTGGTAGTGAGTGGATAAGTCAGTTGGGGTAAAAGATTTAAGGTTTGGGTTTTGAAAACACTTGAGTTTGTGCATTTTTAGAGGGAGAGGAGTATTTACCATGGTATTAATTATAGCTTCTGTACATTCTTTGTACAGCTGTACAAAGAATAACTGTACAGCCATTAAGTAAGATGGGTTAGTTAGAACTTTCTTCTACCCCCAAACCTTACAAATTGTCTAATAATAATATCTCCTCTTAATGTCTTACTGTGTAATTAGGATTTGGGGGTAAATATGTATTTATAAATTCATCTCTCTTAAAATATGAGTTGTATATTCTTACTTTGTCTTATTTTTCATTAATACATTCTTTTTATATATTTAGAACCCCCCCCCAAGTTTTCTTCTTTCCTCAAAGGCTTAAAGATACTTACAGCCTCCTCAGCTTGTCTCTTATATGATTTCACCTTCGCCTGTAATTTATCTACCAAGTCCTGCAGCCTGAGAACATTCTTGCGGTCCTCCTCAGTCTGGAAGTTTGAAAAAAAATTATCTCCATTCAGCCCAATGAAATAAGTATGCTACAGATGGTAAAATAAGTCACTTTGGTATGATGGCAGTAGCTGGGTAAACTTGGTTGACTCTGAGGCTTCCTTCCATCATAGTAATAACAGTTATCATTCTGATTAAATGTCCACTTTGTGTAGGCACTGTGTTTGATAATTATGTAAGGTGGGGCAAAAGTGGTTTACAGTTGTTCATTTGGAAAATAATACAATAATTAATAAATACTACAAGAATAAACCTGTTTCACTATTCACAACTATAAAGCTACTTTTACGCCACTTTGTTCACATCTTTTCCAACCCTTCCTACTCTGGAGAGATGTTATTATTCTGTTTTATAGGTGATGAAACTGAAGTTTAGCATGTTAAGTAATCTACCCAAGTTTAAAAAATAAGAGAGGCCAAATTAGGGCTAATACCCATTTATCTGGCTTTAAAACCTATATTCTTTCTTCTCTTATGCTATAATCTAAAGGGCTTCCTGATTTTCCAAGCTTAGTATAGATCTGTGATAAGCAACTGTGTCATTTGCTTCTTATATATACCAAGTTAATGTGTATCTATTTGTGAGTGACACATAAATTGTCACCAGATTTCCAATTTCCTGCTGGGTGGAAAGCCTGCATATTCTAGAAAGCTATTCCCTTACCTGGTAGGAAAGTTCCTTTACTCTTCTCTCATGTTTCCGCAAACCTTTAACAGCTTCAGCATTGCGTTTCTGTTCATTTTCAACTTCTCCTTCCAGCTCACGTACCTGCACCCAAGAAAGACACTTATAGAGTCAGTCTTGAAGAATATTAATATTAGAATATTAGAATATTAAGACCTACTGAAGATATTAGGTGGATGTCCTGATGGGAGTCAATACATAGGAAGAGAGAAGGGTAGAGGGAAGGCCCTTTTCCCCTTCCCAGATTTGGAGATATTGAGATATGTACCCTGGCCTCCAGTTTCTGGATTTGCTTCTTCCCTCCCTTCAGAGCCAGCTGCTCAGCCTCATCCAGACGGTGCTGCAGGTCCTTCACCGTCTGCTCCAGGTTCTTCTTCATCCGCTCCAGGTGGGCGCTGGTGTCCTGCTCCTTCTTTAGCTCCTCAGCCATCATGGCTGCCTAATTAGCAGATAAATCGTGAAAATAAGGAAAGCTGGTAATGGCACGTAGCATGCATATACATCAGTAAAACAAATGCTCATCTCACATCAGTGATGGCCTTTTTGGCCTTCTCTTCTGCATTGCGTGATTCTTGAATTACTTCTTCCACTTCACTCTGGAGTTGTGAAACATCATATTCTAATTTTTTCTTAGTGTTGATCAGGCTGGTGTTCTGTTAAAAATAGGGGGAATTAATAAGATTTGCAGTTTTCCCTCTGGGATTTTATAAATGTCTTGTTGTCTTATGCAAGAAACTAATGGCATATATATATATATATATATATATATATATATATATTTGTGTGTGAGTGCCTGACACTGGGAGTTTCTCAGTTGGAAGGAATTTAATCTCTGTGAACACTCATGCTTTGGTCCCTTGGGGGATGCTGGATTAGCCTTATGAAAACATTTTCTTAAAATTTCAACCCAGTGGTTTTCAAAGGGAAGTTACTGCCTCATTGGGTATTTGGAAATATTTGGTCATGGATATGTTTGGTTGTCAAAATGGCCAGAAGGTGCTACTGCATTTAATGTCTGGGCAAGTCAGGGATGCTGAGTATCCTGCAAGGCACAGGGACAATAAAAACAACAATATTAAATGGTGAAGTGCCCTTGATGGGAAACAAGGTTTATAGTCAACAGATATCTTTATTCATGTTTAGTCCACATGATGGTTTTCAAAATAAAGAACCAAACCTCATTTTTTAAATAAAAAGTAATACCCTCTTTTTGGGGGTAGGAAGTCTAAAAAAGACACAGCAGAAAACACACTCAAAAACTTCTATACACCCTACACTCCAAGATAACTACAAGAAGGTGTGTCCAACCTTTAGCACACAGGCTGCATGTGGCTCAGGATGACTATGAATGCGGCCCAACACAAAACCATAAATTTATTTAAAACACATTAGGAGATTTTTTTTGTTTTAATTAGTGTTTGTGTATTTAATGTATAGACCAAGACAACTCTTCTGCCCAGAGATGCCTAAAAGTTGGATACCCAATACTACCATTCCTTTTAAACATACATATATTTATAAAAATGGAGTACTTTCACACTAATCCATCACTTAATAATACACTGGCATTTGTTTGATGTGAGGGTCCCACCTGGGTGTGCAGGAGCTGGACACGCTCACTGGCATCCAGCAGCTCCTGTTCTGCGATTTTCCTGCCCCTCTCTGTCTGCTCCAGAGATGCCCGCAGCTCCTCCACCTCAGCCTGCAGCAGGTTGGCTCTGCGCTCAACCATCATCAGCTGCTCCTTCAGGTCCTCCTGGCCCCGGAGAGCATCATCCAGTTGTAGCTGGGTGTCCTGTTTAGTTAAAAAAAAAAGGCCTTAGACACTCTGGAGAGGATGTGAACATCTTTGCAGATGAACTGGAAGAATGTACTGGTGCCAAGAACAGGAATGACAGGAAGCAGCAGGAGTATGGTGATGTCACTAACTCAGATAAGAAAGACTTTTTAGGAGACAGATTCTTGTTCTATTTATGACATTAACTGGTTGTTTTTTCATATGCGAGTCCTGATGTGTATCATTGTGGAGCATTTTCCATATGCTCTAACCCATACTAGATATCTCTTATCTCATTTGATCCTCACAATAACTTATGAAGTGGGTATTTTCACTTTTATTTTATAGGAGAAGAAACAGAGGTTCTGAGAGGTTAAATAACTTGCCTCAAATCAGACAGCTAGTAAGTGACAACAAATTGAGACCCAACCTCAGGCTTATCGAGGTGCCAATGTCTTGCACTTGCTCTCATATTATACTTTATCTCTGGACTTCTATTTGTTCTTTTATATAATATTCTTTAAAAATATTATATTTTATTGTATTTAATTTAGTTACCTTTATATTATGAGCTATATAATTTGTTTTTTAAAAAAGTATGGTTTAACAAGAAGGTGTTTTGAGGAATGGAAGACCAGTAACTTGCTTGACCTATATGAACTGTTAAATGTGGATTTAGTTACCTTCAGGATCCCTTGGGTGTTCCTGTAGTTCCTTAAGCTCTCTGCAGCCAAACGGTTGGCATGGTTCAGCTGGATTTCCATTTCATTCAGATCTCCTTCCATCTTCTTCTTGATCCTGATGGCATCGTTCCTGCTCCTGATCTCAGCGTCCAGCATGCTCTGCATTGACTCCACAACTCTAACGTGGTTTCTCTTCAGCTGGTCAATTTCCTCATCCTTTTCAGCAATTTTCCTGTCAATTTCAGACTTGACTTGGTTCAGCTCCAGCTGAATGCGCAGGATCTTTCCCTCTTCATGTTCAAGAGATGCCTTAACAAAACAGTGATCAATTAATAATAGAAAATAACTTGAATATTTGGACTACATTGTGAGCCAAACTCTTATTAATATCAGTTTATGTAATTGTACAAAGTATGATACAATAGTTCCAGGACCCTGCTAGGTAAATTATTCTTTTGTTTATTCAGTCATGGGTTATACAGGACAGTTCTGTAATACAGGTGCTCAGTAAAATATAAAGTGCTATACAAATATTATTCATGTAAGTACTAACAAAAATTACATGATTAAACTTATGTGAACTCTTCATCTGTTTTATAAACTAAAATGTCCATGTGTGATCTTATAGAAATTCTCAGCTTTAAAATATGTTATTTTCTGATTACATAATACATGTTCACTATAGAACACAGGGGTAATATATAAAAACAAAGGGTAAAAACCTCATGTTGTGCCCCAACTCAGAGATAACCATTTTAATGTGATACATTTTTCCTATTTATATATAGTTCTAAATAGTAAAATTATATTGTATCTGCAAACATGTATATTGCTTTAAAAATTATCTACCATAAATAAATATTTCTCCACATTACAATAGTTATATTAAATCTCTGTATAGAATTTCATCTTATGATATTCCATAATTGTCTTCTTGGATTGGACATCTTTGTGCTTAAAGCTTTACTTCCACTTAAGATTATTTTCTTAGAAATGGAATTGATGGGTCACAGTATTTACATTTTTAAGACTTTTGATTACTATTACCAAATTACCCTTCATAAAAGTTATACAAGTTCAGCTTATTGCCAGCTTGATAATAAGGTATGTATTTTATCACTGCCCACTTTGAGTGTTTTCACTAATGTTTGTCTTTGATTTTTTCCCCCTTACAATGTAGTAATATGTACCTCTGCTTCCTCTAAGGCAGCCTGAATGTCACATTTCTCTTGTTCCATTTGCTTCTTTATTTTCTCCAATTCGTGGATTTGCTTCCCACCCTCAGCAATCTGCTCAGTGAGGTCAGAAATCTCCTCTGTGAGTGAACAGACAAGGGAGAAGTAGTGAGCTGTCGACAATTAGGAAAGGTCCAGTCAGGCTATGTGGGGTAGGTAAATTCAAGAGGACTCACGCTGCAAGTTCTTATTTTCTCTTTTTAGGGTTTCAAGGTGGTCCAGGGATTCCTCATAGGCATTCTTGATCTTGAACAACTCAGTGCCAAGAGAACGGGACTCTTTCTGGGAAGCCTCAAGTTCAGCCTGAGTTTCCTCATGCTTCTGTTTCCATTCTGATAGGACCTGAAAAGCGGTAAATTATCAGCCAATGCAAGGAGAAAGCGAGACCTGGTGACACATAGATAAAGTTTAAGCAGGCTGGGCCACCTTATCAAAGTTCCTTTGCTTCTTATCAAGAGCTGCGCAGGCAGCATTAGATCTCTCCACATCGAGCATGAGGTCCTCAACCTCATTCTGGAGCCGCTGCTTTGTCTTCTCAAGGGAGGCACACTTGGCGTTCACAGCTTCTACATGCTCCTCAGCTTCCTGCAAACGCTGGGCCAGCTTCTTCCTGAAAAGTTAGGCATTTAAGGAGAGTGGGCAAACAATAACCTCCTTGGCCCTTCCATGGGAAATGACATGGTTTTCAAACATGGTAGCCAGAACTCCTTTCTAGATTGCTAAACTGTATGGAAAGGTCCAAAGTGGTGAACAGTTGGATTCAAGTCTTTGGTACGCTGTTGAATTTTTAGAGACTGCTATTAGTGCTCCATGTATCTTACTTCATAAGTAATTCAGAATTTTCAGGACTTCTGATCAAGGATGATTTTGGAGAATGTGTGGCTGGGACAATTTCATTGATTGATTTATATATCTCATCTCATTCCAAGATTATTTGAGACTAACTAGATAATTTTATTGGACAGAAATATACTCAGCATATTTGCTTTCTTAAAGTTTTCATTTTACTTTATTTGTTTCTCTAAAGAAAAATAGTTTCTAATCATATTTGAACAATCTTTTCAGAAGAAGTTGATGGATAGATCAGGACAACTCATGCAGTTTAAGCAAAGACAGTTATTTTTTCCTTCTGAATCATTGACGTTTTAAATTCCCAATTATGGGCCAACTACACATTCTTAAGATTTAGACAAGTCTTTAGCCCTGAAGCCCAAGAAGATCTACTTGAAGTTTCCCTTTGGCCTGTATACAGACTAAGGCTCTACTTGATTTAGACCAATCCTGGTCACTTTGTATTGTTTGATGGCCTATAATATGAGTTTTAAGTCCTCTGCCTTTCTACTGCAATGCGTCAGGTAGGCTCTGGAGTCAGAACATCTGGTTCTAATCCCAGCTGTACCATTATTAATTATATGCCCTTGGGCTAGTTGGTTAACCCCTCATAGCCTCAATTTCCTAATCTGTAAGTAGGGATAAGAATAATAATATTAACTAATGTTGCTGTGAAAACTAAATGAGCTAATGTATATGTAATACCTGACATATATTGTGCACCAGCAAATGTTAGTGTCTGGTTTTATTATGTTACCATGATCATCAATATCACCACAACTATTTCTGTGAGTTTCTGAGTTAGGCAGATAAGAAACCATGTCATTTTCCTCCCCCAGGGTTCACAGTACATACTTGGCCTCCTCCAGCTCCTCGGTGCGCTGGATGGCATCTGTCTCATACTTGGTCCTCCACTGGGCAACCTCACTATTGGCCTTGGACAGTGCTCTCTGTAGCTCAGCCTTGGATTCCTGCTCCTCCTCATACTGTTCCCGCAGCAGGTCACAGTCGTGGCGGGAGGACTGCAGGGCATGGGCCAGGGCATTCTTGGCCTGGGGAAGTACCAATGCAGCGATTTACATTCATTTATTTAGTGATATTTAATTTATACATCCAAAGTAGAACCTAACTGGTCAGGTTTAAATTTGATTAGCCAAGATCTTAGATAAAACTTACTTTAGTTTCTTCTTCTAGCTGACGTTTCATGTCCTCAATCTGCTGAGTAGATGTTTGTTTGCTCCTTGAAAGCTGAGAGACTAAAGCATCTTTCTCATCTAATTGTCGGGAATATTCACCTAAGAATAATAGGAGTAAAGTAATTCATTCATTAGTGGCATTAAAAATTAGCCCAAAGCTTTTATATTTATATGTATGAGGTCTGTCCAGAAGGTATCCAGCCATGCAATATGAAAAATAGAGAAATTTACTGAAGAAGACACAAGAAACAAGAAACATTGTACGTAACACAATGGCACCTCAAAGTAGTTACCCTTGAACCTCACACAGTTCTCCCAATTGCCATCAGCTGTCCCAACATAAATTCCTGAATCTCATCAACAGTCTGAAATCCCTTCCCTTTCAAAGGTGATTTTACTTTTCGGAAAATCGAGAAGTCACGGGGTGCCTAATCTGGGCTGTATTTGGACTGAGTTACCTGGGTGATTTGATGTTTTGCCAAAAAGCTCTGCATAAGATGTGATGCATGTGCAGGCATGTTTTTGTGGTGAAGCTGCCAATCACCAGTTGCCCATAGCTGCGGCCTTCTGAATCATCTGAATAGTTTCCACAGAGTAATATTCAAGCTTAACCCAAAATTTAATGCAGACTCATTGCTCTACTTATTTAGAGAGCTCCAGTATTTAGAATGTGACAGCCATACAGTACACATGCTCACTCAACTTCATTAGTTGTTCCACCCATTAGTACCATGAAGTTGCCATTCACTCATGTGTATTCCAGTTTACTTTCCTTGGCTGCCAGGTTACATTGATGTTGTGCACTGTTCTCACTATATTAACAATAGCTGGGCTTTTTCTGGACAGACCTTGTATACATATATATCAAATATATACTTCGTATATTACAGAACTGCTTAGGATTGGAGATTAAAGAGTATAGTTTCATAGGAGTGTAACTTCTATGAAACAAGTATACTTGCTTGCTGATTTTTTTTTAAGATTTTATTTGTTTATCTTTAGATGGGAAGGAGAGAGGGAGAGAAACATTAATGTATGGTTGCGTCTCATGCATCCCCTGCTGGGAACTGGCCTGCAACCCAGGCATGTGCTCTGACTGGGAATCAAACCACGATCCTTTGGTTCACAGGCCCATGCTCAATCCACTGAGCTACACCAGCCAGGGCTGCTTGCTGATTCTTACTTATTTTTTCCTTTCTGATCTGCTCAGCAAATTCAGATAGTTTGTTTATTCCCTCTCTAAAATGTGAGTATTGCAATTAAGAACCTCTGGAATTGGTTGTCTAGTGCAAAGTTTCAGGATTCATAGAAAGGTCTTTACCTGCCTCTGTCTGCAGGCGAGCTTTTTGAGCCGTCAGGTCATTGATGAGTCGGTGCTGCTCTTCTTCCTTTGATTTCAGTTCACTCACCTGATCCTCTAGTGTACGGCACATCTTCTCAAGGTTTCCCTATGGGACATGTGGCAGCAAAGGATGAGACACTGTGTGCAGTAAAAAAAGTTAAAACTTGATTCTTATAATATTCTTAGAGTGAATAAATTTATACTGTGTGAGTAGAGGGTTATGGCACCAACTTTATGAAACATGCTGGTATTTGAGCATGGTGAGTGCAGTGTCCCTAGAGAGGTCATTGTTGGAGCCCATTCATTGGTCCCAATAAGACTGACACTTGCTTAAAGTGGATTGTGAGATAATCTTAATGGGTCATTTCCGGCATTTAAAAAATGAAATAGAATGGGATATATTAGAATAGAAAATATTACATTAATTCTATAAACTGCCCTTTAACAATGTTTAATGGCAGAGAATGTGGGTGTTCTTATAGGCTATTATTTAACCTCATTTAGAGACAGTATTGGGTACCTTGGCTTTGGAAATGGCCTCTGAGTTACTGCTAAGGTCATCGATCTCCATCTTCATTTCACTCTTCTCCTTCTCCAGCTTCTGCTTGACCCTCTGCAGGTTGTCTATCTGCTCCCCAAGTTCAGCCATACTATCTGCATGCTTCTTCCTCAGGGTGGCCGCTGTGGCTTCGTGCTGCAGGGTGGCCTCCTCCAAGTCCCTGCGCATTTTCTGGAACTCAGCCTCCCTCTTCTTGTTCATCTCAACCTGGACTGAAGTGGCCCCCCCAGCCTCTTCCAGCCGCTCACTGATCTCCTCCAGTTCCCGGGAGAGGTCAGAGCGCTGCTTCTCTGCTTTGGCCCGAGAGGCCCGCTCTGCCTCAATTTCCTCCTCCAGCTCCTCCATGCGGGCCTGTGAGTGACACAATCATATTAACATAAGTTCATCTCAATTTCAGGTTTATTTTCAGAGTACATGAAAACGGAGGTGAGATGACTCACCTGCAGCTCTTTGATCTTTTTCTGTAGCTGAATTTCTACTGCTTGCTCATCTTCAATTTTGCTTAGTAGGTTGCTGATTTCAAATTCTTTCCTTTAAAAAGAAGAATAAAACATATTAGTACCCATGTGAATTTAAAGATGATATCATGTAGAATTTTTTTCTGGAGTTCCTACTTTTTAAGTTTTTCATCAAGTTGCTGTTTGTCATTTTCTACATCCATTGTGGATTCCTGGGCCAATTTTAGGTCTCCCTCCAGTTTCCTCTTTGCTCTTTCTAGATCCATCCGGATTTTCTTTTCTTGTTCCAGAGACCCTTCAAGCTAGTAAGAAGGTAAAATGTGTTAAAATTGAAAGTATGTTTTAAAAAATCTTTCAAATGATTATTAAATATATACTTACATCATCCACTTGCTGCTCTAGCTTGGTTTTGGCTTTGGTCAGGGTGTTGACTTTGTCCTCTTCTGCCTGCAGGTCATCCAGGGTCTGCTGGTGGGCCTCCTGGAGGGCCTTCTTCTCCTTGGTCAGCTTAGCTATGGTTTCATCCAGGCCTGCCATCTCCTCTGTGAGGTTTTTCACCTAGAAAGTCAAGGAAGAGAATGTTTCTACTATCAAGCAGCTTATTGGGTGGTAGAGCCTCTATAGAGTATAACAGAATATGTTTCATACCTTGTTCTCCGTGGCGTGTTTCTCCTTTTCAACCTTGGCCAGTGTCAGCTCAAGGTCATCAATGTCTTTCTTCAGTTCTGAACATTCGTCCTCCAGTTTCCTCTTCTTGGCTGTCAGCTCAGCATTGATCTCTTCCTCATCCTCAGCTCTCTCAGTCACCTCTTTGATTTTGGCCTCCAGCTGGATTTTGTTTTTAATCAGCTGGTCACACCTTTCCTCTGCATCAGCTAAGCTGTCTGCTTCCTATGGGGAGATTCCATGAGATATTTAGAGAATTTGTTGCTTAATTTGAACTTGTTCTTGCACAGAAGTGTTCATTGAATTTTGATGAATTTTTTCGGTATGAATATAAATTAAACTTAATTGAATATTACTACATAGCCTGGAGAAATGCAGCTAATTATAAGTAAGACTAGATTTAGAAGCAAATTAGTTTGAAAAATAATTGGAGTGAAGTAATTGACTCTTTTAAAGAGCAGTGTGTAAAACAGTGAAATGACCAAAGGAAGCCTGGGTTTTTGTTCCAAAGTTGCCACCACATGTATGACCTTCATAGCTTTATTCCTCTTACATTCAGTTATCTCATATGTAAGTAAGGTGTTTGGAATAAATCATTGCTAAGAGCTCTTCAGCTATAATATACCCATATAAAGATTTTGACTTAGTCAAATTGGTTAGTTTGTTTTTGAGCATTTCGTACTCACTTAAACAACTAGTTACTAGATTGAATTTAAAAGAGAAAGGAAAAAACTTATGCCAATGAATACCTTTCCATGAAGCATTTTTAATACTTTCAAAATTTTCCTGATAGTCCATAACAGTGCTGTAATTATCCAAAATTTTCATTTCAATTTTTAGAGTTAACTTAGTCTCAAAATGGATTTTGGAAAATATAAGAATATGTACTTTGAGAAACCACATTAGCTCAATAACATTTTTATAAATCACTGAAGGACTCAATTAAAAATCAGTTTAGCTACCAACTTACTAGATTACACTGGCCTGGGAAATTTCTTAAGCTTCTCAGTGTTTGTTTTATTCATGTCATAAGGTTTTTAAATGCTTAAATGGATGATAATGGGGACTTCCCAGGGTTCTTCTGTATCTGTTTTTCACAGTGATACACAGAACAAGTATTTACTCACTGACTGAAAATAATGCACACCAAAGAAGTTAAGATGAAGAGACTGATCCTATGCTTTTGGGAAACTAATTTTCATATTAGTAAAGTTATCAAAAGGAAAAGTTGAAAATAGCTTAAAATGTTTAGGAAAACTATTCTTTTCACAGGTTTCTTCATGATGTTGAGCTTGCTGGACCAAGTAAAGTTGCAGTTAGCCAGAGTGCAGATGCCAAACCTACTATTCACTGTGACTACAACTATTTCCTTATCTAATAAACAGAGGCTTTAAGGACTTGGCATCTGTACTGAAGGAGGAATTGTAGACTACACTGAAATACCCTGGTAGTTCAGTACAAGTACTGCATATAAATTTATGGAGCTAAATCTTGGAGACTGAGAAAAAGAGATACAGAGAGGAATAAGATTAACCATCTTTCTTGAATTTAAATACAATCTTACACACCTGCATTAAAAAATAGGGCTATATTTTAAGGCAGGGATGAATCAGGCAAGGCAAATGGATAAAATGAGATTGGGGGCTTGTGTTTAAATAGCTTTCTTTATGTTAAACTTGTGATTTGTTATGTACATTCTTCTATCTTTCCTTTTCTACTCATAATTTGGAAGCAATTGTGACTTCCTCATAAAAATATTGTAAGTTAAGTGAAATACTAAAAGAACAACTTGAGATTTTCTTTTTCATGAAAAGGTCATTTGTAAATCTAATGTATGTGTGAATTCCAGAAAAGCTTCAATAACATTATACATGCAAAATACAGAGTACTCACAGCTTGAACCTGGAGTTGCAGGTCATTTTTCTCTTTTAAGAGAGTGACCATTTTTTCCTCTAATTCCTTCCTTTTTGCTTCTGACTTGGCCAGTTCATCTTTGATTTTCTGAAACTCTTCCTTCATGGTGGCCATCTCCTTCTCAGTCTCTGCACTCTTCAGCAGGGGCTTGATCCTGAAGAACAGTTTCATCCAGGGCCAGTGCTTGACGTTCATGAATGCACGTACATTATACTGGATGCAGAAAATCGCTTCTCTGGAATGACATGGAAATATCATTGTACATTGATCTAGAAGAAACAATGTTATTATTTTTATATACAAACTCCCCTTTTGCTGACCCCTCATATATAAATTATATGTCAGCCCTGGCTGGCGTGGCTCAGTGGATTGTGTGCCAGCCTATGAACCAAAGCGTCACCGATTCGATTCCCAGGTAGGACACATGTTTGGGTTGCAGACCAGATCCCCATTTGGGGGTGCCCAAGAGGCAACTGTACATTGGCATTTCTCTTTCTCTCTGTCTTTGTCCCTTTTACTCTGTCTACAAATAAAATAAGTAAGATCTTTTAAAAATCTTTAAAAATCAATTATATATCAAATTCTGTGTGTTATATGCAGGCTTTACACACACATGTGCAGGCATGCACACATCTTCACACTCACACTCAGAGTAAGCCTCAGTATAATCACTTTGCTAATGTATGCTGATCATATTGAATGATTTTGGGTTTTCAAGTTCCTATTGCATTAGCTAAGAAGCCGACTTTAGAGGGGGAATACTTTACATGTGTGAACATCATTTTAAGATCATTTGAGATATTATAATATTAGTGATTTGGGAGTGGATGTGGCAATTGTAAATTGATTCTGTGCGTGGCTGTTGGCATATGGATGTGAACTGTGAAATGGCATAGGTTGCTTTCTGAATTGCCTCACCTAAATTGAGTGTATTATTTATTATACTGTACCATCCTCGAAGCCTTCCCTCTTACTTCACTCACCACTGCATTATCTGGGCTATAAGCTTCTGTTGGCTTCTTCAGAAAATATACTGGCTTTTATCAAATTCTTTCAAATGCCTCATTCTTACTTGCTCAATTTTTAATATCTGCAGGGTATTTAGCATAGGATGAGCTTCAAAATTTGTTTTGCTTAAATAAAATTGTAAAATAGCAATGAAAGAAAAGCCCTCTCTGCAAACTGTAATAATAGACTGGCAAGGTTTGACTGCCTTGTAGCAGTGTGTACTTTTCTTCAAGCTTTCTAAAATGGAATTATATTCTTATAGGTCCAATTTATAAGAACCATAACTCTGAAAAGGCAGATTCTGTGACACAAATCTTCATGGAGACACATGTAAAAGACTTGGGGTGACTTATTATGCAGACCTAAATGAGTACTTAATGAACAAAATGAATGCAAAATGGTGTCTAAGGACAGGGAATGCAGTAGTGAAGTATAGATAGAGCTGAATGAGGTTAATTAGAGAAAGGAAGAATGGAAATTTTGAATTCATAAATTGACATATTAGGATGAAAGGAGAGGGTTTATGCAAACCTTGAAAATCAGAGATAAGCAAATTGTTTAGCTTGGCTGCAAGGGCTAAGCTAAGGATAATCTGTTATTGTCATTGGCAATGATAGATTAGGTGGGGAATAGAGAGGGCTTGACAGCCACGCAAGGTAACTTGGATTTGATGTGGGAGACTTTGGGGAACCACAAACAGATATGATATGATGAAAATAGTGCTTATTGTACATTATTCCTGCAGCAGCTCTATGTGAGATAGATGGGAAGGGAAAAATTGGAGGGAGGGGAGAAGTTTTGGAGGGGATTCAAGTGAGAGACTATAAGCAAAAACTGATGAGTTGTAAGAGTGAGTTCTGAACTGGGTGAAAAGCACATATTAGCCGTAAAATGAAAGAGTTAATGAATGAGGAAGGCTGAGCGATAGTCTCTAAGGGATCTTACAAATCTGGTATTCTGCATATTTGTTACCTCCTTTGCAACATCTTCTGATATTCCACCCTCATTAGGAAACCCCTACAGACTGCTTGAGTCCGTGTTATAATCTGGGCCAATTTGTCATCTCTCATTTCTTCCAGAAGACCCAGAAGGCCAGCTTTGAAGAAAACCTTTGAAGAGAAAAGGAGAGTCAAAAAACATCCCCTGTACTACATGAGGCAGAGACATGGTAGAAGGTATGTGGACATTGCAAATAAATAACAGCTGTACCTTTGTATGTCCAAATTTATATTGGGTGTGATCAATGTCAATAGAAGCAAGAAGTTTCTCAGAAGCCTTCTTGCTGTCAATGAACTGTCCCTCTGGGATAGCACTTGCATTTAGAACTTTGTATCTGTACAATCAAAGAAAGAAAGGTTAGGAATGTGTGATTGTATATGAAAATCAAATTATTTGAAAGGAAATATCAAGAAAATCTCAGAGAAAAAGTAAAAGTAGAAAATCCAAATAGTAAAACAATATGATTTAAGTTCAGATAGTAAACCAACATGATTTTTCTGTTGTCTAATGCATGTCTCCTCCTTCTTTTTAAGAAGTGCCACCTCTTCAAAACTGTTATTCTGTTCTCCCACCACAAGTTTATTTCATTTGGCTTTTTAATTTTACAATATTTACAAAGCAGAAGACATGAAATATAATAAACAGAGGATAACAATTAAGACGATTAAATCTTCACAGCATTCAGTGAAATACAACGAAGAGAGACTGGCCTTTGTTTAAAGTCCCCATATAAGATTCTGCTTGGGAATCCCTTCCTGCAGATTCTGATGCCTTCCAACACACCGTTACACCTCAGCTGGTGCAGGACAAGTCCATGCTCCATGGCCCCTAAAAATATATTAGAGTACTTACTACTGGGCATTGAGTTTTCAAACTTGTGCCTGCTTGATTATTTCATGCTCTCATATCTTACCAGGAGTTTTAGTTTCATTGGGAATGATACACCGTACGAAGTGAGGATGTGTGCTTCTCAGATTGGTCATCAGTTTATTTAAGTTTTCCTAGAAAACCAGATAGAAGAGACCTAATGAAAAAGTTCTATTTCAGATTTCTGTTTTGCAATTATCTAGAACTAAGCTATATATTCTCTTAACTATTAGGCATAATTCTGAAGCTTCAGTTGCTCTGTATTTTAAAGGTATTAAGATCCTAGCCTGCCAAATAACCAAAAGGCCAAGATACTGGGAAGCAATGCAGCTCTCCAAGGTAGTAACATATCTTATAAACAAACTGAGAATTCAGTAGCCTTGATGCACAGGAAGTGTTCTCAATTGGGAGTCAGAAGACAGAAGACTGGCTTTGCTCTGCCACTAACGAACTGCTTGACTCTACAAAATTCTTTGTCTTTTGGACCTCATCTTAAAATAATTGAGATTACTTCTGAGGTTTCTTTCATCTCTCAGTGCTAATAATCTTCACAGTAGGGGTTTACCTTGGTAATGTAGGATAGCAGTTGTTCCAACTTTTGCCAATTCTTCCTTGGTTTATTATTCCCTGGGACCTGAAACATCTTGTTTTATTTTTTGTATTTTTTAATGAGTCTAAAATCATGAAACTATATATCCTTGTGTGGGTGGATCATAGGTACATGAAAATGATCCATAGCCTGAAGCATTTAGGAGGGAATAATTAGAATAATTGCTTATGAAAGGTGATGGTGTTTTACTCAACCATAGAAAACTCACAGGTAAATATTTCTCTGTATTTTCTAGATATACTCTTTGAGAAGGTGAAGTTGCTGCCTTCCCCATCTTAGTTGATCATTAGGAAATAAACAAAAGTAATGAGTTTCTGATTTTGAAAACATGTATAAGGGAAGGTTGAAACAAAAATCTGTTGGGTGGGATAATGCAGATTTATATTGAGAAAGAAAAAGAACAGGGCAGTTTTCTTGTTTAGGTCACAGGTTAGATCTGCATTTTAGTTTTAAAAAGAATGAGGCTTAGCCATACAAACTCATACAAAGCATTCATTAGATTAGATATTTAATATATTCCTCTTTAGAAGAGCCTGTTTTTAAGCCATCTAAGAAAGTAACATTATTTGTAGTAAAATTATTGTTATGTTAACCTCCAGAGATATTTTCTAGCTCAATCATCCATCTGAGTCACTAGGCTTGGCTTTAGGTTATTTTTCATTTATTACAGAAAATTAAATCCACCTCAGATGACAAATATATGTTTTGGTGGAAAGATGTTTTAAAGTGTATCTCGGGCTCATTCTCAAAGAGGGACTCAGGAACATTCTCAAGGACAACATTAGTTGAATAAAAGATATAGCCTTCCATAGGGATAGGTTTGAAATTCAGCCATGCTTCTTTCAAAATCAGCCTTATTATATAATGAGAAAGCTTCTAAGGACTTTTTGGCATTCTTGAATACATCAGATGATCATAATGAGGAGTAATGGGGAATGCACTGACCCTACAGGAGAACTATTGCTTTGGCTGTATCCTGATAAGAGTGAATATTTGAAGTGATTTCTATTAACATTCCATTCCCTCCTAATTTATTCTGAATCCTATAATTGTGATAATTCATAGAAACATAATAGGTTTTAAAAATTATATTTAGGGACTTCTGGCCAAGATGGAGTCGTAGGTGGAAACACTGTGCCTCCTCCCACAACTAGATTTAAAGACAGAGAAGTTTTAGAAACAAAAACACAGCCAAAAGAGTGAAAATTGAACTGTACGGAAGTCTGACAGCAACGAACCGCTCAGCCAGACTGGTAAGAGGGGTGGAGTCAGTGGCAGAGTGTGGGCGGGCTGGAAAGACGTTTCATCCGACTGACCCAGGAGCTGAGGCGGAGGTGGCTGGTGGATCCCAGGCATGGGGTGGTGATGGGAAGACCCAGTGAGGGTGCAGGGTGGCTGGCTGACTGTGGTCATACATTCGCACGCAGATAAGCCAAGCAAAGGAGCGAACAGTGAGACAGACCGCTCAGGCTAGGCCCTCAGCGATGGGAATTAGAGCCTGAAAGCACCAACTTTCAGGTGCTTTTCAGTCTTTCAGGACTTTCTTGGGGTTGAGGGGCCAGGAGAGGCTCCCAGGCTCACAGAGAGTTCGTTACAGAGACCCACAGGGTCCTGGAGAGTACACAGGTCCTCACACCCAGGAACCAGCACCAGAGGGGTCCAATTTGCTTGTGGGAAGCCGCAGAGGAGACAAATCTGAGAGAGAGTGGAGTGGAGCAAAGAGCCATTTTTCCCCCTCTCTGACCCTGCCCCCACATACAGCGTCACAACCCAGTGACTGGGTCACCCCACCCTGGTGAACACCTAAGGCTCCGCCCCTTATACATAACAGGTGCGAACAGACCAAACATTATGACTCAAGAACATCTCAAAGCCCCAGAGCCTATAATTCTAAGTGACCAAGAAATAGCCAGCCTT
>NW_028075428.1:0-622 GCF_014824575.4 Sturnira hondurensis | reverse complement strand
TCCCGGGGCCACGTTCCCCTTCCATGCTGGAAAGACGACCCTCTACTTGCCTTTCGGGCCATAGTCGGTGGTGGGTGGGAGGCAGTCCCGGTGGCGGCGGCTGGTCAGAAAGCCGTGTCCCCCTCACTGAAGGCAGTCCAGGTGGAAGCTCTTTCAGGGGCACCTGCGGCTTGGGCAGCGTTCACCACAAAGGCGTGAATGTGCATGTCCCTCCCTCCGAGGATTTGAAATGTCCTGCTTGAATTCAGATAATCCGAAGGTTGCGCATCCCCTATGGGGAGCCCAGTGGAAGCAGTGCAGGCATCAAAAATGCCTTGAAATGAGACCCAGCTTTTACCCAGAAATTGCCCCAAATGCCTTCTCTCTATGCTACTGTATCCAGGCGGTAGGACGATGCCGTTTGGCTTTTTTTCTCCACAGTTTCTTTGCAAAGCAAACAGACCAGTTGATGTCACTCTGTTTTATTTACACCTCACGGAGCGGGGTAGTTTCGGTCGTGGTAGGCTGGGGCCCGCATGGTCAGGGCTGCACGGCCTTTGGATTGGGATGGAGGGCACCCCAGCGGAGCGGGTCTGGAAGAGACTGATATTTATGGGGTCTGTTTGCATTCATTTCCTTTGGC
>NW_028075427.1:0-1517 GCF_014824575.4 Sturnira hondurensis | reverse complement strand
ATAAAGCAAATATGTGACATGCCGTCCCTACGTGCCATGCTTCCATCCCCCCAGTGCCTTTGGGCTCCTCCTTCCCCTGCAGGCTATCTCCTACCTGCACAGCCTCCAAGGGCCAGCTCTGCACACTCCAAGCTCATACAATAACCCCCTTCTGCATCTGCACTCTGCCCTCCTACAGCCCACACTTAGTACAGAGACCCTCCCTGCGCTGAGGCCTTTATGAAGTGGGCTCCGCTCAAATCAAGAAAAGGCACTGCCTTGTTTTTCTCTGTGTTCCAAATGCCACGCATAGTTCCAGGAATGCATTTGGAATTCCTTCCAAAGATGAGGTGACCATGCTCTCAGCGGGCAGCTGGAGACTGGAGCCTGGTTATTTAAGAGCACTTGATACAAACGTATTGAAGAAAAAACTGATAACTTTCTCCTAAATGAAACATCCATAAACATAAACAGAACATCCACTTTGCTCCATAATCAGTGTCACCTTAGAAAAGTAAAAGGGAGGGAGGGAGGAAGGGAAGGGAAGCACTCATGGCTCTTACCCAGGCCCTGGTTCTGCTGTTCCCACTTGAGGGTGTCTGGCACCTGGTAGGTGGCTCCCTCCAGAAGGTCCACATTTTCCGGCTCTAAGCCAGGTTCCTGGGATGTGATGCCAGGGAGAGTAAAACCACGCGGCTCGGCGTCATCCTCCAAGCTCTCACCCAGGGGCTCTGCATATTTATCTTCTTCATCTTCTTCCTCATCTTCCTCTTCTTCATCTTCCTCCTCCTCATCCTCTTCATCCTCATCTTCTTCTCCCTCTGGATAAAAAGAAATCAATGAGAAACATGAAGAAATCTAGCAATGGCAAAGGAATCTTATAAAATGAACCAAACGCTACAAAATAACCATGTAAATCATGCCTTTTAAAACAAATTTTATAGCCAAATTGGACAATGTGAGTTTTGTGGGATTTTGTGCCCACCATTTAAAAATTTTTTTAATTGAATTTAATGGGGTGACGTTGGTTAACAAAATTAGATAGGTTTCAGGTGTACAGTTCTATAATACATCATCTGCATATCGTGTTGTGCACTCACTATCCAAAGTCAGGTCTCCTTCCATCACCATCTACCTTCCCTTCACTCTCTTCTGCTTCCCCCATGCCCCTTGCCTTCTGGTAATCACCACACTGTGAGGGGTTATTTCTGCTCAATCCCCTCACCTATTTCACCCAGCTCCACAAACCCCTCCCCTCTGACAGCTGCCAGTCTGTTCTCTGCATCCATGAGTCTGTTTCTTTGGTTTGCAGGCCAAAACTCAATTCTGTCTACTTTTTTAGTTTATTTTGTTCATTAGATTCTATATATAAGTGAAACCACATAATATTTGTCTTTCTTTGACTAGTTCATTTCACTTAGCATAATACTCTCCAGGTCCACCCATGCTTTTGCAAAGGGTAAGATTTCCTTCTTTTTCACACCCAAGGAGTATTTCATTGTGTAAATGTACCACAGCCTTTTTTGCACTTATCTACT
>NW_028075426.1:0-609 GCF_014824575.4 Sturnira hondurensis | reverse complement strand
CAGAAAATGTTCATTGCTTGCAGTCCTCCTGAGGTAAAAACATGGAACTGCTGACAGTCTCTTGGAGTCACAGTGGGTCATATCTTCAGTTCCTGAAACAATACCCTGTTACATTCACTGACTACTAAGCTTATTAGCTATCACCTGAAAGTGAACAATTTCCAACATCTGAGTGCCCCATCATATGTACTTTTGTTGCACTCTTTTGCTTTATATTCCATATCCATTATGACATTTTTCTGCTGTGATATCTTTAACTTTTTCAAACCACTTTGTTTTACTGTAAATGTTCATTAACAATAATGGCTCTCTCATCCTCACCTTGTGTTCTTGGCCAAGACTAGGAGACCAGAGCGAGAAGCCAGGCCAGGTATAGAGGTAAGTTGACAGCCCTCAACTACAATTACCATGCCAGCTTCATCTCCAAAGATGAAACAGAATATAGGAACTTTATTGTTTGGCTTGCTGACTAAAAAAAAAACAGAGACTGGCTGAGTGAGTTTGAGCCAGATACTCTAGAAATCTTCACTCTCTTCCAAGAAGAGAAACCCATGAGACAAACGTGACAGGCAGTTGACATCTGACAGGGTTGGATATCACGTGTCAGCA
>NW_028075425.1:0-594 GCF_014824575.4 Sturnira hondurensis | reverse complement strand
AAAGCAGCTACATTTTTTTTTCATTGAAATTCGGAATGTAAAATCCCTTCACAGTGAGGGATTTTATGCTCTTCTCAACATTCTGAGTATGGACGATGCTGACTAAAACACATGTGATGTGAACTTCCTGAGGAGAGCAACTGTATTTGCTGCTCATCTGTGCCAGCACAACTACGTGTACGCTGTCTGTGTCCGCAGCCTGCACACGTGGTTTCTGCAGCACAAAAACAGCTTGTTAATCAGTTGGACTGTTGGTCTTTTCAGTGGAACTCAAGCAACTTGTTTTGCCCTGCAAATCAAACTTGTTTGTTTGTGTCCGACAAATCTACAATCTTCTTATTAATTTTTCATCATTTCAAAAAACCTTGTCCAAATAGCATACTATCTATATGACTACTATACACTTTTTAAGTGTAAACTCAACTATACTTTTAGGAGTGACTAACTATGTCTGATAAAATTCAAACTCCATTTTTGCCATTTCTCTGTAAGAAAGTTTACTCTGATCCGTCAGTGGAAGTGCCACAGGTGGGCACAGGTAGCCAGGTTCTTGGTGTTGTGGACAAATAATTGAATCAACCACACAGAGTTTAT
>NW_028075424.1:0-1841 GCF_014824575.4 Sturnira hondurensis | reverse complement strand
CTTCCCTAGTAACTGTTCAGATGGCTATCTGCCTGACTGACCGTGCGCTGGCACACCCTGTTCTTCAGGTGTGTCCCGGAGCCTCTTTGCATTAGTTAGCAAAACAACTTTTACTTCCTTATAGCTGCGCTCTGGCTAGTTCTCCCTTGCCCTCAACAGTACACATGCAACTATGTAGCAACCTGGAGGAGGGTCCCCCTGACTCGTTTTTTCCTGAGGGATGTGGGAGAGAGTTCATGGAGGAGGCCATATTTGAGCTCCTAAAAGATGAATAGTTGTTTGAGATGGAGAAAGTGGAGAAGGGTCTCCAAGATAATATACAAGAAATTTAGAATATTTTTCTGTTTACCCCACTCCCGATATCAGTGTTACCATTTTAAATATTTTAACACATCACTCAACCCCGTGAGGCATTGTCCGTATTCATTTGCAGAGACGGTGCTCATCTGCACTGGGCCAGGTCCGTATGGCTTTCCTTGCCTTTCAGACTTCCTGTCTGTATTTCCTTTCCTTCCTCCAAAGTCCCCATTTCAGAAGGACTGTCTTGGCTGGAGTCCTGCTGGTGACAAGTTTTCAAAATTTTGTTATTCTGTAAATGTCTTGATTTATCTTCATTCTTTACTGATATTTTGCTGAATACAGAATTACACTTAGGGCCGCCTCCCTGGGGCATAGTCCGCAGGACACCTCCTCTGAGTCCACCTGCTTCTAGAAGGAAGAGCCAGACTTCTTGGAGGTCAGTCTGTTCAACAAGTGGGAGCCCAGGACCTTCTGCATGATCAGCAAAGACAGCTTGCAGCGACCTCCCCAAAGGAGGGCTTCATCTCTGTTTTGGGGTGTGATGATGACACCCTTTGTCGCGTTGCATTCCCAAGGCACGCAGGTAATGGGGCTAGCTGCTTGACACATGGTAACAGAACCAGCCCTAAAACTGAGATCTCCTTGATCATGAACTCCATAAAATCCTCTTCCAACCATGCTCAGTGTGGAAGGCTGGACACGCACCTGGTGGCGGCTTCAGGGAGCAGGGGCAGTTGTCACAAAAACTTACCCACCAACTTCTTCATGGATTTGACAGACAAGATGATGACATGCACCTAGTGACATTGTGTGCGACAGAATTAAAGCGCTGTGAAGGGTGAAAACCACTTTTCATAATTTATGGCATTGCTGCCAACGTTAAAACCTCAGAGGTTTGCCGAGCCTCCTTCCAACATCTTGGTCCAGGAGAAGAGCTGCACCCTGTGTGAGTGTTAACAGGAGGGCCGGTGATTAGTATTCACACTGCAAAAGCAGACAAATTCTTGTAAGACTGTACCCCCGGATGCCACTTCAGATAAGGGAACTCAGGAGTTGAAGATTTTAGCTTCAGTTATAGTTAATAAGTGTAAGTGATGAATGCATGTGGAAAGCTGTTGTCCCAGGAACTCAAATATATGACCCTCATGACTCCTGGAGGTTGGCAAGCAGTTCAGCCTTGTACCCCAGGGGTTCTGCGAGTGGGTCAGGACAGTATCTGAGCCATTGTGTTCCAGGGAGGGAACATGGTGATGCAGATAAAGAATTATTGACCAGCAGACAAAGAAATACTAGGAAAATTGTTGTCAGACTGCAACTCTGAACTGATTAACATTTTTCCAGCCTCCTTACCTACGCTTTTCTTCTCCTTATGAAAAGATCAGCTTGAGATGAAATGTTAAGAGGGTTTTTAGGGTACATAACCTATGGACTTCTCAGATTTCCAGCATCTGAAGAAAGTTCTCATAAAGATCCAATCCTTGCCCTGATTAGTATGGCTTAGTTGGTTAGTCCTTGTCCTTCAGAGCAAAAGGTTTGATTGT
>NW_028075423.1:0-676 GCF_014824575.4 Sturnira hondurensis | reverse complement strand
TTGGAGGACAAATTCCCCTAGTGAGAACACCTATTGTGAGCTCCTCTCTCCTCGGTGGCCTCTGTAGCTTGACCTCTGTCCTCCCCACCCAAACCTTCCCTCCTGGCCTCAAAGGTGTCCTCTCCCCATTTCTCAGCTGCTTCCTCCCGGCTCCTCCCTTCTCATGGTTCTCCTCCAGGGCTCAGTGTTGGCTCCCTGCCCTGTGGAATCATCTCCATTCAGTGGGTTTCCCATCTTGTCCTCATAGGCAATAGTGAAAAATGACTCACCTTTATAGAGTACGTACCAAGGAATCATTTTTTAGGCATTTAATTATGCTATCTTTAATCCTCACAATGATCCTATGAGGAGGAGAATACCAGTGGACTTATTGACGAGAAATTAAGGCACAGAGAAATTAAACACGGAAGGATGAGGTCCACATGAGACAAGTGCTTCAAGGCCATGTGCGAGACCACCATACAACCAGTACCATCCACCTAGTTGAACATCTCACCATCACCTCAGGCCCACTGTGCCTGGACCCTAAGTCATCAGCCTCCTGCAGAGTGGGTCTCCTGACTTTTGTTGAAGGGCCTGTGGTGTTCCCAGGAACTCAGAATCCATCATCCTGAACTCATCTGGGATTCTCCCTGACACCTGTGGGTAAGGAGCCGCCACAGTTGAGAGATTTGCC
>NW_028075422.1:0-1604 GCF_014824575.4 Sturnira hondurensis | reverse complement strand
AATACCTGTGAGATTCAGTGGTGCAGTCTCCTGCAGGTATCTTGATGTTCTCTGCTTCCACCTACTCCTTTCTTTATGTGTGTGTGATCAGTTGAAGGGGGAGGCAAAATGGTTTATGACAACAGGAGAGTATTTTATGATATTTACAGTCAGAGCTGGTAGAGAAGAGATAGAAAATCTTTAGGCTCTATATAGCGTTAACCACAATCTTTTACCCAACTTGCCACTTTTAAGAAAGGATGCACCAAAGGTAAGTCTCTTGTTGGGGAGGGAAGGCTTGTGAGTTGGATCTAGAAAGCAGTGAGGTTGCAGGTGGTCAGATTTTGAAGTAAGGTGAGAGTAAAGAATAGTAACTAGGTGTAGTGTGTGAGCAATTAGAGTTAATCACTACAGTAATAGAGTTCAGGAACCTCTAAAGTGGGCTAAGACCTGAGATATGTGTTGTGAAGTATTTACAGTGGTATAGAAAGCAACAAACAAACAAACAAACATAAGAAAAGAAAAAAGGGCAGGAGAAAGGAGGAAAAAGCAATAAGTTTGGAATGAAAGGAAGAAGGACTAAAACAGGAAAAAACAAAGGAGATGAACAAAGTATTGAAATATAAAGCAATAATAAAATTTTAGAAATATATGATTACTGACAAAAGTTAAAAACAAAACAAAACAAACACCCTCCCTTGTTGGTTTCAAGCTGTCCAATCCAGTTTGTCTTGTTTCAGCAGGACCTCTCTGTGGCCTGGGTTGTAGGTGCAGGCACACACACACGTGCCAGCAAGGCTACCAGACTTGGGTGCAGGCGCCTGCACACCCAACAGTCTGCCTGAGTCCCACGGGATCTGGTACTAGTCCTTCCCAGTCCTGTGGCTTGGTGAGTAGCAAGGCAAGCTGCCTTCGCAGGAGAACACCTCAGTCCACTTTCCAATAAAAACTTCTCCAGAAAGCCTGCCTCTCAGCCCAGCCCAATTCCAAGCCTACAGGTTAGGACAATGCTCCTCTCAAATCTCCTGGGCTGGTGGACTGGCAGGCTGGAGGACTGGTGGCTGACGGGCTGGCTACCACAGAGATCGCAACAGAACACCGCACCATGTCCTTGCCACCCTCTCTGCAAAAGTAGGCAGACAGATCCCTGCCTGGTGCCACCCAGCCCAGCCTAGATGAGGAGGGATGAAGCGAGCTCTCTTCCAAGGACCCCGCAGCAGGCCCAAGGCTCCCACACAGTCCACTGCAGATCTGCCAAGTGCCAGGCTCTCGATAAGTCCTCCGGGGCAGGCGCCACCCCCCGCGCTGGCCACAGACAGAAGCCTTTAGACCCCGACTGTGGTGGCAGCGGCGGACCCAAGGCCGCCAGGCGCTGGCCAAGGGCTGCCGGCCCCACCGCCAGTTTTGTCTTTACTCACCACCCTGAGACCCCACCAACCTGTAACTTTCTGGTTCGTCACTATCTCTGGTCCTTATTTTCATAAATGCTGGGGAACTGTTGGTTGGGGAATTGACTGCGCTGTTCCTCAGTAGATCTGCCAGGATTTTCTCCCAGGGGTACGAGAACTGAAATTGCTCCGTCCTACTCCATTTCCACTTTCCTGTTGTTTTTTAAGAATTCTTTA
>NW_028075421.1:0-521 GCF_014824575.4 Sturnira hondurensis | reverse complement strand
GGCTGTGAAAACCAGTGAAGATTGAGTCATTAGAGGAGGCTGCTGGAGCCCTGAGCAGTTCCTCTTGGGAACCCACACATGGACTCACCTACTCAAACTTGCTCCCTCTGAGCTCCAGCACTCAGGTGGCGGCATGAAGGGCACCAGCGGTATAAAGAAAGCAGTGCAGGCTATGCAAAGTGAAATAAAGGAAAGTATACAAGGAACTAACAGTGAAGGGGAAAAAACCATGACTCAAATAAAAAATTTGGAAAAACAGAAAGAAATAAATATTCAACCAGAACAGAATGAAAAAACAAGAATTCAAAAAAAATGAACAGAGGCTTAGGAACCACTGAAACAGCTTTACATGCTCCAACATCTGAATCATAGGGGTGCCAGGAGGAGAAGAGGAAGACCAAGAAATTGAAAACTTATTTGAAAAAATAATGAAGGAAAACTTTCCCAATCTGGTGAAGGAAATAGACATAGAAGTCCAGGAAGATCAGAGAATCCCAAAGAAGTTGGATCCAAGAAGGAAC
>NW_028075420.1:0-1324 GCF_014824575.4 Sturnira hondurensis | reverse complement strand
CAGTTGTAATCTCTCCTCTTTCATTTCTGATTGTGTTTATTTGGGTCCTCTCCTTTTCTTAATGAGCCTACTTAAAGGCTTGTCTATTTTGTTTATCTTTTTGATAAACCAACTCCTGTATTCACTGATCCTTAGAATTGTGCTTTTAGTCTCTATGTCATTTAGTTCTTCTCTGATCTTTGTCATTTTTTTTCCTTCTACTTGCTCTGGGCTGTCTTTGTTGTTGTTCCTCAAGTTCTTGGAGGTGTCGGGTTAGGTTGTTTGTTTCAAATGTTTCTATATTCTTTAGGTAAGCCTGTATTGCTATGAACTTCCCTCTCAGGACTGTCTTCGCCATGTCCCATAAGTTTGGGGTTGTTGTGAGTTCATTTTCATTTGTTTCCAGAAACGTTTTGATTTCTTCCCTACTTTTAATCTTGACCCATTCATTGTTTAATAGCGTATGATTCGGTCTCCATGCTTTTGCGTGTTGTGGGTTTTTTCCTATGGGGTTGGTTTCCAATTTCAGTCCCTTGTAATCAGAGAAAATGCTCAGTATGATCTCTAGTTTCCTGAATTTGTTGAGGCTCATTTTGTGTCCTATCATGTGGTCTATCTTTGAAAATGTTCCATGTACATTTGCAAAGAATGTGTGTTTAGGTTCTTTGGGATAGAGGGCTCTATATATATCAATTAGGTTCATTTCATCTAGGGTAACATTTAATGCTGCAATATCTTGTTGATATTTTGTTTGGAAAATCTGTCCATTTTTGACAGTGGGGTGTTAAAAATCCCCTACTATAATTGTGTTGCTGTCACTATCTTTCTTGAAGTCCTCTAGGATTTTCTTTATATATTTGGGTGCTCCTATATTGGGTACATATATATTTAGGATGTTAATGTCTTCTTGGTGGATTCTTCCCTTGATTATTATGAAGTGACCTTCTGGGTCTCTCTTTATGGGCCTTTTTTGAAGTCTATTTTGTGTGATATGAGAATTGCTACCCCGGCTTTTTTTTCTTGTCCATTTGCTTGGAAAATTTGTTTCCATCCTTTCACTTTTATTCTGTGATGGTGTTTTGACCCGAGGTGGGTCTTTTGTAGGCAGCATATGTGAGGGTCATGCTTTCTTATCCATTCAGCTATTCTATGCCTTTTAATTGGAGCATTTAATCCATTTACCTTTAAGGTTATTATGGAAAGGTACTTATTCATTGCCATTTGTTTACCTGTGTTCCTCTCTGTCTCTCTCTTTTCCTTCCTTTCCTTAGTAATTCTTGTAGAGCTGGTTTTGTGGAGGCATATTCTTTTAGACTTCTTTTGTCTTGCAAGCTCTTTATTTGGC
>NW_028075419.1:0-7861 GCF_014824575.4 Sturnira hondurensis | reverse complement strand
CGGGGTAGAAGCCTGTGGCCAGGCACACGAGCGTGGCCTTTTGGGTGCGGGCAATCTCTGCTTCCGAAGGTTCAAACACAGTGACGGTGGGCAGCTTCACCCTTTTCAGGTCCTCTGGAGGGGGAGAGGGGTGGGCACCAGGGCTGGTCTGAGAGCCGTCTGGGTTTGGTAGAGGCTGTGTGTGTGGTGTGTGTATGTGTGTGTGTGCGCACACTGAGAAGAAGGTCATTGTAAGGCAAAACTACACAGTAGGTCCTGTGTTTTGGGGCATCACTCTCTACTGTCTCTCCACCCCCCCTAAGGTTGAATTATGAATGCCACTGCCTAACCTTCTGAGTATGTTATTTCATTTCTTCACCATCAATAAAAGAAAGCTACCTGTTGACTTCTCCCTATTTCAGTAGTTACTTAAATGGAGCACTGGGCTGGAGTCCGAATAACAGGATCCAAATCGCAGAACTTGCTCTGCCCCGCTGTGTGACTTTAGGACTTTGATTTCTCTGCATCATTTTTCCTGCTCTGTGAGGAAGCTCAGAACATTGACCGGGCAGAGTGGGAATGGAGATTCAATGGTGTAAGGACTTAGAAACCCCCACCCACAGTGGGTTATTTCTATCTGAATCTAAGCAGCTGAGGAGGGAAGGGGAGCTAGGGACAAGAGGGATGTTCGGGGGCTGGAGTTGTCTTCAGATGACGGTGTATAAATGGCATGTTCTTGTGCATTCAGGTGAGGGCTCCCTTTTGTATGGGGTGCACATGACTTTTGTGGGGTTCATGGAGTCATCCTAGCCATGCCTTCCCCTCCCCGCCCCCTCGGAGTTTTCCCTGGCTCAGCTCAGCAGAGAGCAATCTCCCCTGAGATGTCAAAGTCAGGCATTTCCAACCTTCTCCGCCCCTGTTTCCAAATGCTGTATCTTTCCCACCAGCAAGCTTCCTACATCAGAATCTCAGGACATCAGAGCAACAGATTGCTGCTCCAGTTGTCACGATACAGTGTGTGTCCTATGCCTGTCTATGGGGTCTCCGGGGCCACAGGGGAAGGGCCTTCCTGTGAACCCGAGCAGACTTCTGATTAGCTGGCTCATTTCCTCTGGACAGTGCTCCATTCATTTCATCCTGATCTTTGCTTTCTGTGCACAGTGTTTGTTTCCAGCAATTCTGTTAAAAACTAAGACACCTCATTCTTATGAGAGCCTACTTCAGCCTGGAAGATGGAGAAAACGCTCTTCTGACTGACGCTTCCTATTTCTGTGGAAGTGGGGTCACATCTGCAAAGTCACACAGGGTCCTGTCCTTACCAGGGCTGAACACTTGGATTAAGGGCTGCAGGCAACCATTCCGAAATTCTAAAATATGTTCTAACAAGAGCCCCCGCATTTTCACCCTGAGCTGATCCTGGGTCCCTGCATGCCAGCTCCTGGCCCTGGGTCTCTTCCCTGCTCTGTGATCCTGTGCCCGTTAAGTCTTCACTGGCCGGCCCAGAGTGAAATGGTCACAACCTTACTGATACCTGCAGGACCGGCTCCATCAACCCTCCTGCTCGCAGCCTGGTCAATTTGCTCTCGTCTCCAAGACCCTGCTTCTGGGATGCCCCCCAGCCTTCCAGGGGCACCACACATGCACCCCTCTGACCCCTCACCCTGGGAAATGGACCCCTCATACTGAGTGTGGGGACCCCTCCTACTCAGTCAGCAGTGTAGACAGACATTAAAGATGTCCTCTGAGCCATGGGGTGTTTCCCACAGTGTTTGCTGATGGGACAGGCAGGACAAGCAGAAGCAGGGGCTTCGTGACAGTCCGAAGCGCTGTCGTCTGCATAGCCCTGTGGTGAGGTCAGGCCAGTTATCCCTCCACCTTTGTGAGTCCCTGTGGGGAGTGTACTGTGTGTGTGTGTGTGTGTTCTGTTTGTGAAGTGAGCAGTTTATCTTCCTGGTTCCTGACTCCCCTCTCACAACCCCCCCCCCCCAGGACTGCACTCCATTTTCTACAGGCCATATCCTGCCCTGCCCTGGCACACCCCTCCCCCCCAACACACAGTGATGGAGGGTGGGGGCAGGGGGAGAGAAGCACTGAACTACAGCCAGCCACCCCTTGCTGGATGCTCTACCAGTGCCTTCCCTTGTGATCCTCGCCATGTTAAGTAGAAGGCTTTGTTGATGATACTGCATAGGAGAGGGAACTGAGGATCACATCACACCGACACACTTGCCCAAGGTCACCACCGATCACTAGCGAGAGTCAGGGGCTGCGGCCTGGGTTTACCTGGTTCTAACATCAAGGCCTGTTCTTCACCCTCACTGACCACAGGCAGCCAGCATGTCCTCTGGGCAACTCCAGCTGAGCCCTACTGGCTCCAACTGAATGAATCTAACCAGCGCTGTGGCTATCAAAGAATCCAGGTCAAGTGGTTCTTCCCCTCTCTGGCCTTGACCTTCTCATCACCAGGTGGCTTGGAAGGCCCCTGCTCAGCTCTAAGAGCCTCAGATCCTCCTGAGAATTTGCCTCACCTCACAGAAAAAGATCTGCATTTTAATGTGTTGGAGACCAGTGACCTTCCCACAGAATTCAGACTGTTTAAGGTGCAATACTCAGGGTGAGGACTGTGGTTTCAGGCTGGGGGATGAGGGGTGCATCTGGGGGTGAATGCACCCCAGTGGCTGAGGTTACCGTTGCTCCCCTACCCAGGACCAGCCACCGGCTAGACTGGGTGCTGCATAAGCAACCCTGGCCCCCAGGGGCCTGAGGCTTAGGAGAGACAGGGTTTTAAAAATCGAATTTCAAATCCACACTTTCTAATTTCAAACCCATGCTTATTTTAAATCTAATTTAAAAAATCCTGGCTTTTTCTCAGTGACTCTTATTTCCCTGTCTTCTTGGCCTCTCTCTTCCACTGTGTTTGCCATCCTTTTCCCCTCCTCTGTCCAGGGCTCCCTCCACCTACAGCTCCCAGGATCCAGGTCTGCAGGGTCCCTGCCCGCCTAGCTCGTCCCTGCTTTCTCCTGCTCCTCCACCGCGTCCCACCCTGTAGCGGTTAAACCCCCTCCTACCCTTAAGCCCCGGCCCGGGTTGTCCCTTTTTAGTCTCTTTCTCTAATCGAGCAGCTGTCAGAGTTCTACTAAACTCCCCTCCCCACCGCTCGCCGCGTCCCGAAACACCCCAGAAAGAAAAAAAGACCCAAAGCCCCCCTTACCCTCCGTCCAAATTCTCGGACCTTCAGCACCCACCCCCACTCCTCCTTCGCGGAGCCAGCCCTATGGAGGGAAATTCGCCGCGCCCCAGCCCTGGCCACCCACCCTTCTCCGGAGACCCAGGGGCTGGGGATGGAGGACCGGGGGACATTGATTCTTACCCACGACCGTGAGCCTGGTGCCGGGGCCGAAGGTCTGTTCATAGGAGCACAGAGGGGCAGACCCGCACGCAAACCCCTCCGCGCCACAGCCGCTTCCCGCTCCCGGTTCCCAGCCCGGCTCAAGCGCAGCGCAGGGGACCAGGTGCCCAAATGGGGAAGGACCCTGCGCCGCCGTCGTCCATCCCGACCCGCCGCGGAGTTCCGTAGCCACTCACCCAGCACAGTCAGCCGGCTGCCGGCCCCAAAAGTCAGGGTGGCGCCCGCAGTGCACAGCCCCAGCGCTCCCCACCAAAACCTGGCCCGCGCCGCTCACCTAGCACCAGGAGCCGCGTGCCGCGCCCGAAGTACTGGGTCTCTCCGTCACGGCCCCCGAGCCTCGCACAAAAACCCGCGTGCGTCCCGCGCGTCCCCGGAGGGGCGTCCCCGCTTACCTAGCACGGTCAGCCGTGTGCCCGAGCCGAAGTATTGAGTGTTTTGGCCCACAGCACCCGCGCACAGCACAAAAACGGGAGCCGCCACCCCTAGCGTCCCACAGCGTCCCCGCTGCCCCTCCTGGTCTCCCTGGCACCCCTGCTTACCTAGCACGGTCAGCCGGGTCCCTGGGCCGAAATATTGAGTATCTGTGCTCACAGCACCGAGACCCAGGACAAAAACCTGGCGCTGTTCTCCGCTGCTGCCCTGCACTCCGCCAGGTCCCGGGAGTCCCCCGCCCGGGTGCGGCCCTGCCTCTGAATGGAGCTGGGTAGCTGCCCCCGTCCATCCATCCCGTCCCACGGAGCGCTCTGGAGCCCCAGCTGCTTTGCTTACCAAGCACGGTCAGCTTGGAACCTGTCCCGAAGTACAGCTGTCCGGTGTTAGCACAGCCCCGGGGACCCAGGCGCAAACCCCACCTTCCCGGACTTGGCTCCATGGAGGGTTCAGCGCCCAGTCCCTGAGGGCCAGGGGCTCCTCCAGGCTGAGCAGCCACCCTCCGTCCCACCTGGAGTGGCTCTTACCTATCACGGTGAGCCGGGTGCCCGGCCCAAAGAACTGCTCAGCATAGGAGCACAGTGGCAAGGGACTGCCAAGAATTCCTCCCCCTTCTCCACCTCCAGTGGCGCGGCCTGAGGCCCACCCTCCTCGTCCTTCCTGGCTTCCCTCTTTCCATCCCCAGAACTAGCTGGACTGGTAATGTGGGCACTGCAGGAGGTCACCGCCAGTTTGCAAAGGGAAGTAACTTGGCTTGGGGACAGTACGGAGGCGCAGCGGTGGCGTTGAAATCTGAACGGGTGTTGGTGGGGCGGTTGCGGCTGGAGCCAGGGAGTGCTCCAGGGTGGACCCTGACTCGTGATTCCTAAAACCTCTGTGGCCTTAGTGTCTTCGTTTGAAAAGTGGCGTAAAGTCTTTTCCCACAGGGTTGCCGTGAGTGCTTGATGATTGACGCACGTGCAAGTACTTTGTCAAAGGGCAGGTTTTAGGAGAGGTGCTGAGTGAAGCTCCCGCTTTGCTGCTTTGGCCCTTGGCATTCTGGGAAGGTGAGTCTGGGTCAGGGAGGTGCAGAGGTGTTGACGGAGTCAGGGTCCCTGCAGGCCCTCCTCAGGGACCAGACCCAGAGACCTGTCCCCATTTGGGAGCTGCCCTCCCGGCCCTGGTGGCGGGTACTTTCTGAAGCAGGGCTTTTTGTAAAAGCATCTCCTCTACTTGAATCATTGTGGCCCCCCCACTGTTGCCACAATGCTACATCACGATACAAAAAGGTTTCCTCCCTTCTGGGTCCTTTTCCCCAACCACTGCGCAGAGGCAGGAAGCACAGGTGGCGGAGGGTGGTACGACCGCGGGGGCGCTGGGGAAAGACCAACTCAGAGCAGGGTCTAGAGTGAGCAGGGGCTGGGGAAGGTTACGTGTTCGTGGGGGTGGGGCAGAGCGGCCCCTCTCTGGAGCTGACAGCACTCCGAGCTCTTCTATGTCGCCAAGTCTCCCCTCTGGGACACACCGTGCCCACCTGCACATTTATAGTGGGGCGCAGTGGGAGGAGCGAGGGGTGGGGTCCATAGAGCAGGTGACAGCAACATAGGGGCCGCCACACAGGCTGTCCCTATAATCCCCCGCTGCTTCCCCAACAAAGTCCAAGGTCCTTAGCCTTCATTGATGCCACAAGTGTTTCACAAGCATCTACTATGTGCGGACTCTCACGCTGGTCCATCCTCGTAGTGATGTGCACCAACCTGCCTTTTCAGCCTCACTTTTACGACCCCCATCTCTGCACCTTGTATCCGGAAGCGCCCGGCCCTCTGGCCCTCTTGCTTTGAATTTTGTGTGTGCCCCTGGCTGTCACAACCGCTCTCCCGCACTGCACTGTGAGGTCAGTTCTTCCTTTGAAGAACTCTTCCGGCCTCTCAGGCTCTTTCCTGAGGATCCCGGTCAGAAATCGGAGCACTGGCCTCCGGCTGCGTTTTAGCAGACAGCTTGCATTGCTATTTCAAAGCACCGCTTTGTATTTCAGCTATTTCTATTAATAAATTATTCCTTTTGGGAACAGGAAAGCTTGGGACTGTGACTTGTATATCTTCATTTCCCCAAAAGTTCACAGCAGAGCATTGCGATTTATGCGCTCAGTGTGTGTTCATAGAAATGTGTGCATGTATGCACATATATGTACATGTATCCACAAAGCCCCATGTGAACGCACACATGTGTTGCTCTAGAGAAGGAAGGCTGTGGGCTGTGTTCTGGGGCCCTGCAGACAGCAGGGTAAGTAGCTATTTCAGGTGGGCTTGACTGTGATATCCACTCCCCAACTGGGTTACTTTGGGTTCACTCATTTATTCATTCATGTATTCAAGGATAATTTATGGGGCTCCTACATTGAACCAGGGTCCTATGCCATACCCCAGGGTTATCGTAATGAGGCACAGCCTTGTCATCAAGGAGCTGACAGTCACATGGGGAGTGTCAGACAAGGCAAGAGATAGTTTCCATCGAGTGTGGTGTCCTGAGGGATGTGTGCAGAGGGCACTGTGACTGCCAAATAGAGGGCGCGTTCCACCCAGCCTCAAGGGAGTAAGTAAGGGGCAAGGAAGCTCCAGAGAAGGCCTCCTGCAGGGACGATGCTGGAGCTAAGTCTTCAAGACTGAGAAGCTCTCAGAGGACTCGTCCTTGTCAGGTAGCAGGGTGCAGGATGGCCCAGAAGCCAAGTGGCTCAGGGGGGTTGGGGATGAGAGGAATGGAGCAAGTGTGGCATGAGGCAGTGGAGCACAGTCGTGGGTCCCTCCCACATGCCGTCCTAAGAACTTCGGACTACACCACCACGGTGAGTGAGGCAGCAAAGAGCTTTTGAAGGGTTTCTAGAAATAGTGATAAGGCTGATCCTTGGTTTTAGGGAAACTATTTTCTATCCTTCCAGGCAGGATCAAATTGCATCTGTACACCCGTTAAATCACTAGAGAGAAATTTATAAACAAATTTGTCACTTCAACTGGAAGACATCATCTCCAAATCAGTGTATTCTCTTTTCAGCTGGGAAACCTGGTTGGTGATGAGGGGAGATGAGCAGTGTACTCCATGAGACAGCTGACAGGAACAGTGGTGACATATGGGACGCCAGGCTTTGTGAGCCAGGGGAAACAACCTGTTGATGGGTGGACACACCTGTGTAGGTCGGCTCTTCTGCAGAGCACCTTGGTCCAGATAGGTCTGAGGTTGCTATGGTCAACATCGCCATTTACCCAGGCTGTTCGGAAGCATCCCCACCTTCCACCTTTCTGCAGTTCCCGATGGGGAGGAGCAATGTGAGCCATGGGCTGGGTCCCTGGGTACCCAAGAGAACTGCACTTTCCCTGAATGCCTCTTGTTTCTATCCTAGTTGGCATCCATGAGCGTTTAGAGATGGGCAAAAGAGCTAAGTAGACACTGGAGGCAGAATCAAGCGAGAACAAGCTATTTTTATTGGTTCAGTCCATTCAGGCCCACCAGGGTGCCCCTGGGGTTAGGGAGATTGCAACCATGAGCACCCCACTGTGCAGGTACATAGAGATCAGTTGAGAGGGGAGAACAGCTCTTCAGAAGCACTGGCTAGGAACGAAAAAAGGCCAATGCACACTGGGGCGATAGCAGGCTGCAAGTGCATGGCTCTGCCTCTGAGCTGGCATCAGGAATCCTTTCTCTTGACCTGAAGAGGAGAAGGTTTTGGAGTTACCCAGAGTGGCAAGGACTGAAAGGAAGCAGGATGGCCCATTGACTACAGGTACAGGGCTCCTCACAACCTCCACTGGATCTCAGGTGACCCCAGCTTCTCTTTCCCTCATAGCTCTTCCATTGCGATCCCAGAGATACAAGGCGCTTCAATGCCATCTCCAACCTGCCTACTTCGCCCTGCCCCTCTTACCATGGCCATCAGCACCAGGGCGCTGACCAGCACTGCATACACGGTGGCCTTCCCCAGCAGGATCTCATAGAGGAGGGTGGCAGACAGGACCCCTTGTTGATAGGACACTGTTGGCAGGAAGGGAAAGCAGGTAGGTACCTGGGAGCAGG
>NW_028075418.1:0-905 GCF_014824575.4 Sturnira hondurensis | reverse complement strand
AGCAGACACTTTTGTGATGATAGAGCCGAGCGTGAAAATAATGCTCCATTTTCTGTCACCTAGTTCATATTTCTTAAGGACAAGCATAAGGAAACTTCGGAACTTAACTAAATCAAGGTGGCAATACACGTATTCAACACAACCGTTTCTGGGAAAACAATGTTGACAGTGTTTCTAATTCCAGCATGATAGTTCTGTTTCAGACAGGCTACACAGAGTAATGTTTTGGATCATGTACATCGCGGTTTTCACTGCTGCTTAAACATTCCCAAATCGTCCCCTGCTAACGAAGTTGGAGAATAGAGAAAAGGCAACTCAAATCACGTTTTGTTTCTGGAATGAGTCAGCAGGTATGTTCGCCCAGGTAACTTAAAAACTAGTGGAGCTCCTACGGAAAGATTCACTGTAACGCATTCTTTCCAGTAGAAAATATCAAGGAAGAAGAGACATTCATGTACTCTGCAGTACCGGATTGGAACAAACCCCTTTGTGAATGCCTAAGTGTAAAGCAGATGAGCAGTTTACTTCTTTCACGCAACTGAGTTTCCCTGTGTTCTAACCCTCTGAAATGTTGGGAACTTGGGAATTCTCTTGGAATGAACAAATTCCTTACAAAGCTTGTTTGAGGAACACTGTGTCTGTAATGATTCGAATCGTACTGCAGGCAACTCCTTTTAGAGGTACAGATATGCCATGTTCTTTGAAATCCTTCAACTTTTCTGGCAGTTCTGTGAAAGTGTTCTTCAGCGTGAATACGTTTCCTCTTAAGTGCTATACCAAAACATTCACCAATTCACTTGTTTCTGCACATATGAATCATATCCAAAAGACTGCTCTCTGTGAAATAGGGGAGACATGTATACTTTTCCTAGAGGAAAGCATATCAAAATGTAGATGTGGAAGTA
>NW_028075417.1:0-1034 GCF_014824575.4 Sturnira hondurensis | reverse complement strand
TGTGTGCTTCCACTGAAGCTGGATCAGACAGCAGCTCAGACCTTGGGCCCCGTGGAGCCGTCACCGCCGCATGCCTGCCTTCTCCCCGGTTGGAGAGGAAGCAGACGCTTTAAAATGACCCCTTCGTGATCCTGGAAGGAAACACAAAGGGAGGCATGATATGTTACTGTCCGGAAGCTCAGTGTTACCCATCACTTTAGAGAAATCAGGGGCAAACCACTCCCGCTGGTGCCCGTAACCACTGGTCTATGACCACGGTCATCGTCGTGGTCAGTCCTCCGAAACCCCCTGCAAAGCGGGTGTCATTTCACAGACGACAGGTTGGGGGCTCGGATAGGTTCACTGATTGACTTAAGGCCACACAGCTGGTACATGCAAACTGACTGTCTCCCTCCAAACACCTGGCAGCAGGGGTTGGGGGAAGGAGACAGACTCAGGAGTTTCAGACACTGTCGGTCTGCACCCCTGAGCTGGTCAGGGGACAGCGGAGTCTGCCACTGGAGACTAGGGCACCCCCCCCATACTCCGACTCCCCTCGAGTCCTCTCCAGTGTCTGAAGCAGCGGCCCAGCTCATTAGGGAGACATGCTGAGCGCCCGCAGCCCTCCTGGCCTGATGGATGGGGGTCGTTAGCCCAGGCCCCAGACACCTGCGCAGCGTGAAATATGGCAAGAGGACAAGGGGCTCCAACTGCTGTGGCTGACAGTGTTGTTAATGTCTCCATTTTAACGCGTCATTTGTCTCCGCCTCTCCACCAGTGATAAATCCCCCTGCGGCCCGGAGCCCTCAGGCCGGGGATGGGGCAGCTGAGGCCTTCCCTCCCTCCCTCCTTTGCTCATTTCCTCCTGGAAAAGTGAATTGCACCCTTTCAAGGGGCACAGGATTGGCCGGGGGGGCAACCAGAACCCACCCCTTGCAGAGAAAGGGAGGCTTGGCCCAGCGGAGGAGAGGGCGGGGGCAGTGGGGACCCCTGGAAGCCATTAAAGAAATGGCATGGGTTGCTCATGATGGACAGTCATCTGCTCTCCCCGAGCA
>NW_028075416.1:0-2063 GCF_014824575.4 Sturnira hondurensis | reverse complement strand
TGTTGGGCAGGTCACCGATAGCACCCGCTGTTGGAACTTCAGGAGTCTGACCACACACCACCATACAGCTCTCCCGGGAGCCCCCAGGGGATGGTTTCCCCAGGGCCTCAGCGGGGCTGACGGGGCTGGGTTCATCCCTGCCTGGTGACTCAGGTGGCACATGTGCTGGGTTGTGAACGGAGAGGTTATTGCTTGCATGCTTATGCCCAAATTGCTCCTCTAATTTCTAACACAACCAGAACCTTCCTAGTGTCTTCTTGTCATATGGCCCGTAATGGAGGGNGCTATCGTTCTGGCTCCTGTTCTTCCCACTAAGGTGGCATCTCAGACACTCCTTTCAAATCCCACAAGGACCGGGCCCCACCACTAACCTTTAGCCCAGGGCTCTCTCGTGTCCATCACCCTTCCTGTGGCCTCACGACGGGAAGTGTACTTCTCTCCGCCTCCCACAGAGGGTTTCTTTGTGCGACACCTCCCCCGCAACATGCAGGTCTTGGGCCTGTCACACTTAGAGCAGTCTCCCTGATGCCCAGGAGTCTGACCACATACCACCACAGAGCTCTCTGGGGAGGCCTGGGTGGATGGTGTACCCATGTCCTCACCAGGGCTCATGGGACACGGTTCTTTGTTCTCCTCCGAATCAGGGGATCCCGGTGCTGTGGTTGGGAACAGATAGGTTATTGCTGGTATGCTTAATTCCAAATGGCTCCTCTACTTTCTAAGACACCAAGAGGCTTCCTGGTAACTTTTTGTCATATTCCACTAAAGGACGGGAACCCTCAGACATTTCAGCCTCTTTCTTAGGCTGAGGTCTCTCCTTGCCACTGCCCACCACCTGCAGCTCCTGCTGTCCGTCTGGCACCTGTTCTTCCCTGTAAGAGGGCCTGTCAGCCACCTTTTCCACATCCCACAAGCTCCTCGGCCCAACAAGAACCTGTCCCCGTGGACGCCCTCGTGTCCGTCACCCCTCTTGTGTCCTCAGGACAAGAAGTGTCCTGCTCACCGTTGTCCACAGAGTGTTTCTTCTCAGGACGCCTCCCCAGAGACCTGCAGGTGTTGGGCTGGTCACTGTTCCTACAGGCTCCTGGATCCCCAGGGGTCTGACCGCATAACATCTCGGAGCTCTCCTGTGTGGCCTTCCTGTATGGTTCGCCCAGGTCCTCCCGCAGGATTGCTCGGGAGGGGCTTGGTTCCTTCTTCTCTTCTGTCTCCTGGTGTCCAGGTGCTGAGTTATGAATAGAGAGGTTATTGCTTGCATGCTTATGGCCAAATGGCTTCTCTAAAGTCTAAGACACGCAGAACTTCCCTGGTGACTTCTTGTCATATTGCCTCCACAGGACGGGAACCCTCAGACATTTCAGCAGCTTTCTTAGGGTCAGGTCTGTCCTTGCCACTTCCCCCACCCCGGGGCTCCTGCTGTCGTTCTAGCGCGTGTTCCTCCCCGGAAGATGGCCTCTCGGCCACTCCTTCCGTATCCCACAAGGACCTCTCCACACTACTAACCTTTCGCCCTGGGCTCCCTCCTGTCTGTTACACCTCCTGTGGCCTCGGGACCGAAAGCGTCCTCCTCCTCTGCCGCAGAGGGTTTCTCCTCGCTGGGGCTCCCCAGCGACGTGCAGGTGTTGGGCACGTCACTGTTACTACTGCCTCCTGGGTCCCCAGGAGTCTGACTGCATACCACCGCAGAGCTCACCCAGCAGGCCTGGGTTGATGGGTTACCCAGGCCCTCCCGAGGGCTGACGGGGTGTGGTTCTTCCTTCTCTTTTGTATCATGGTGTCCAGGCGCTGTGGTTATGAACAGACAGGGTATCGCTTGCATGCTGATATTTCAATGGCTCCTCGAACCATGAATATACCCGGAACCTTCCTCGTGACATCTTGTTTTGTTGCCCCTAAAGGACGGGAAGCCTGAGACATTCCAACAGCTTTCTTCTGCTGAGGTCCACCCTTGCCACTGCCTACCCCTTCATCTTCCTACTTTGGGTCAGGCGCATGTTCTTCCTAGGAAGCTGGCTATCCATCCCCTCCTTCCATGTTTCCCAAGGACCTCGCCCCAGCTCTTA
>NW_028075415.1:0-728 GCF_014824575.4 Sturnira hondurensis | reverse complement strand
CAGCAAGGGAGTCTACTTGGCGCTCTAAATATATTACCTGATCTTGGAGGAGGGAGATAACTGAGGTGCTGTGCCTCTCATTGGCTGAACGGCAGAAGCAGGTTACAGAAGCAGAATGAGGAAGTTAGACTCTCCTACGGGGCGTTCTTAGGCTAGCGGAAAAGGGGCTTTTCTCTATCATTTCCCCCTGTAGGTGCTTAGACAGCACTTTCGTCTGTCTCAGCATCCAATAACAGGACTCTCTGCTCTTGTTGTTGCTGGAGCATGAGAATGTGGCTAGTGGTCTTCCATACTAGTGCTCCTTCTAACTGTCTGACTACTGTTCTGATGGCCCAGGGTCCTACGGTAATGACTAGGATGAGAATGATCAGGGGTCCTAGGATGGGGGCTAGGAAGGAGAGAAGAGTGTCCTGCCACCAGGAGGATGCTCCTGTCTCAGCCCTGGGCCATAGTCTGTTTTTAACAAAATAGCAACACTCTTCTCCTAGGAATATACAGGTCCCCCCTGTTCTTCGATTCAGAGGATTAATGAGGTTTTTTTCCTCATCATTTTTCTCTTCCTGTGATTAACTCTTAGGAGGGGTTCTGAGATTCCTTTCTCCTTCTGGAATCATATAAAGGACAATGGACGAAGGTCTCATCTTCTTACAACTACTTCAGGCTGGACATGGACGTCGTCCTACCTACCCTTGGGTCAGGGGTACCCTGAAAGAGGAGGAGGTGGGTGC
>NW_028075414.1:0-1416 GCF_014824575.4 Sturnira hondurensis | reverse complement strand
GATCGCGGTTTGATTCCCAGTCAGGGCACATGCTTGGGTTGCAGGCCAGTTTCCAGCAAGGGCCAGTTCCCTGCAGGGGATGCACGAGAAGCAACCATACACTGATGTTTCCTTCCTCTCTCCTTCCTTTTCCCTCTGAAGATAAATAAATAATAAAATATTTTTTAAAATTCCCTATATAATTTCACATGCATAAAAGAAACTGCAGACTTCTGGCCAGGATGGAGGTGTAGGTGGAAACACTGTGCCCCCTCCCACAACTAAATTTAAAGACAGCAAAGTTTTAGAAACAAAAACGTAGCCAAAACAGTGAAAATTGAACTGTATGGAAGTCCAACCAACAACAACGAACCACTCAGCCAGACCAGTAAGAGGGGCAGAGTTGGCGGCGGAGTGGGGTCAGGCTGGAAAGAGCCTTTGTCCAACCAACCCAGGAGCGGAGGCAGAGGCAGCTGGTGGATCCCAGGCATGGGGTGGCAACGGGCGGACCCAGTGAGGGCGCAGGATGGCTGACTGACTGTGGTCACACATTCTCGCGCAGATAAACCAAGATAAGGAGCGAACAGTGAGACAGACCACTCAGGATAGGGCCCCAGCAATGGGAATTAGAGCCTGAAAGCACCAACTGGAAAGACTTTCTTGGGGTCGAGGGGCTGGGAGAGGCTCCCAGGTTCACAGAGAGTTTGCTGGAGAGAGCCACAGGGTCCTGGAGAGTAAATGGGCCCACACATCCAGGAACCAGCACCAGAGGGGCCCAATTTGCTTGTGGGAAGTGGCAGAGGGGACAGAAATCTGAGAGAGAGCAGAGCGGAGCAAAGCGCCATTTTTTCCCCTCTCTGACCCCGCCCCCACATACAGCATGACAGCCCAGCAACTGGGTCGCCCGGCCCTGGTGAACACCTAAGGCTCCGCCCCTCATACCTAACAGGTGAGAACAGACCAAACATTATGACTCAAGAACAGCTCAAAGCTCCAGAGCCTATAATTCTAAGTGACCAAGAAATAACCAACCTTTCAGATGCACAGTTCAAAATACTGGTGATCAGGATGCTCACAGATTGGTTGATTTTAGCCACAAATTAGAGGAACATATGAAGGCTAAGCTGACTGAAATGAAGGGAAATGCACAGGAAACCAATAGTGATGGAAGGAAACTGGGACTCAAATAAGGGAGTGGACCAGAAGGAAGAAAGAAACAACCAAACAGAAAAGAAGGAAGAAACAAGAATTCAAAGAAATGAGGAGAGGCCTAGGAACCTCCAGGACATCTTTAAACGTTCCAACATCTGAATTATAGGGGTACCAGAAGAAGAGGAAGAGCAACAAGTAGAAGAGGCATTTGAACAAATAATAAAGGAGAACTCCCCCAGTCTGGCAAAGGAAATAGACTTCCAGGAAATCCAGGAAGCTCAGAGA
>NW_028075413.1:0-726 GCF_014824575.4 Sturnira hondurensis | reverse complement strand
CCTTCCCCCCCTATTATCCATTCCTACCTTCCTTGTCATTACTGTCAGTTTGCTCTCAATCAATATCTCTGGTTATATTTTGCATGCTTCTTTTTTTGGGGGGGTAGGTTCCCCAGTAAATGAATGTGTTAAAAACTGATACATTTTCATGATGAAATGGTATGCAGCAGAAGGAAATAAAAGAGTCTGACCATTTATGACATCATGGATGGAACTGGAGAGCATTATGCTAAGTGAAATAATCCAGGCAGTGAAAGCGAAATACCACATGATTTTACCTCTAAGTGGAAGACGTCTCTNTGAAAATTGTTTGAATAATAAGATTATACAACAAGAATAATATATAATCTATGATTGCGTTATACAGTTAAAATAACACACAGTAATATAGGCAAATAGATGATAGAGGCATTTGTCTATCTGGGAGAAAAAAAGAGACTCGTGTTATCAAATATATTTGAACTGGCTTAAAATTTGAACTGGTAAAAGCAAGAATTAAAGAAGGGAAAATTACATTCTCCACTGCTGTGTTGTAGCCCCAGATCAAGGAGTTAGGAAAGTGCAGGAGTATTAGGAAACATGAGTGAGTTCAGTGATAAACCCCCCAAAAGGGTTCTGATGCAATGTGTACGTCTTGTCAGGATTTAGTTCATGTCTTATATCCCCCAAACGTGTCTTTGCTTAATGAAAATAAAAGAAAGTAGAATTATATGACCTGGCTTTTTT
>NW_028075412.1:0-548 GCF_014824575.4 Sturnira hondurensis | reverse complement strand
AACCCTAAACACTGCAATGCCTTCTGACAGTTTTGCTGATTTTACATCACATAGAGAGATGGATAATGACAGAAAGTTCTGTCATCATGTGTCCTGGTTATGAGCCTACAGGTTTAATATTGATTTGTGAATCGAAGAACTGAGGTTTGTACTGAATTTCCCCTGATGTATGTTAAACAATTGTGAGCTCAACTGAGGCATTTAGTCATAACACCTATCTGTCTGAGATACACTATACAGGTGTTTGGAGCTTATTTACCTTGAACCTGGGACAATGGTACGTATTCAAGTTGGTAATTTCTTTTAAAATATTTTTATTTATTTTTTATAAAGGGTAAGGGAAGGAGGAAGAAAGAGAGAAACATCAGTGTATGGTTGCCTCTCATTTGGCCCCCAATGGGAATCCAGCCTACATCCCAGGCACGTGCCCTGACTGGAAATCCAAGTGATTCCCAGGTTCGCAGCTCATCCTCAATCCACTGAGCCATGCCAGCCAGGGCTCAAGCCAGTAATTTCTTATCTGAGTGACTCCAGGTGTTATGTGTGGA
>NW_028075411.1:0-720 GCF_014824575.4 Sturnira hondurensis | reverse complement strand
TACCTCAGGTGCCATGTCAGCATTCCACCAGATCACTTAAGTGTGCCCCAGGTATCTGTGTATATTGCTGAGGATGCCATAACATGGGACCCCCGGGATGATGTAAAGGGCAGACACTTAATTTGTCACAATTTCAGAGACTAAAAGTTAGAAGCAGGGCTGTGGGCTTGGCAAGTTCCTTTAGAAAGGTTTCTCCGAAGCTCATGCATGGCTGTCCCTAACTCTTTGTCCCATGCAATCCATTCTGTGCCTCCTTGTCTCCTCCCCNTCATATTGGGTGAAGACTCTCATCCCTGTACTCTTTCCAACTTAATATATCCTCTTTACTTCATACTCATAGAGGCATACTGTGAAGCTCCAGGGCTTCCAAAGACATGGAATTTGGGTGACACTCTTAAGCCCACAATGTTTACCTGAGCTTTCCTCAGCTGAAAGGACATGCACAGGTCAACTTTTAGTGGCTACATCGCGATTCGGAAATGAAAACTACCATTACAGTGCGAACAGAACTTTTGTGATAAAGGCTGCTACCTTTCACCCACTGAGTGTTTCTCATTGGTTGTTATTTAGAGCAATGTGGGGAAAACACGGACAAGTGTAAGTGAAAAACAATTTTTTTTAAAAAAGGAAAATATTACCAATCTGGTTATAATGTGTCCCGGGAAATCCCAGTATTCCTTGGTTTTGATTTTCCCCAGCACACTTTGACTTACCTGTCAG
>NW_028075410.1:0-1267 GCF_014824575.4 Sturnira hondurensis | reverse complement strand
TGCTAAAATCCTCAACAAAATATTGGCAAATCGCATCCAACAATACATCAAAGAGATCATACACCACGACCAAGTGGAATTCATCCCAGGGATGCAAGGATGGTTCCATATCCACAAATCAGTAAATGTAATACACCAAATAAACAAAAGCAAATACAAAAATCACACGGTCATATCAATAGATGCGGAAAAAGCTTTTGATGAGGTACAAACCCCTTTTATGATAAAGGTACTCAGAAAAATGGGAATAGAGGGAGCATTCCTCAACATAATGAAGGCCATATATGAAAGACCTACAGCCAACATCATACTCAATGGGCAAAAATTAAAATCTTTTCCACTAAGATCAGGTACAAGACAAGTTTGTCCACTTTCACCACTTCTATTCAATATAGTATTAGAAGTTCTAGCTGCAGCGATCAGACAAGAAAAGGAAATAAAAGGCATCCAAATCGGAAAGGAGGANATATCCTCTACCTAAAAACTGCTGGAACTAATAAATGAATTTGGCAAAACAGAGGGATACAAAGTCAATATCCAGAAATCAAAGGCATTTTTGTATACCAATAATGAAGCAGCAGAAGCAGAAATCAGGAAAAAAATACCATTCGATATAGCAAAAAGAAAAATAAAATATCTGGGAATAAACCTAACCAAGGAGGTAAAAGACCTGTATGCAGAAAACTACACAACACTGAAGAAAGAAATCAAGGAAGACACAAATAAATGGAAATATATACCGTGTTCATGGATTGGAAGAATTAACATCATCAAAATGTCCATACTACCCAAAGCAATTTACAGATTCAATGCAATATCTATTAAAGTACCAATGGCATATTTCACAGACATAGAACAAACACTTCAAAAATTTATATGGAACCAGAAAAGACCCCGAATAGCTGCTGCAATTTTGAGAAAGAAGAACAAGGTTGGAGGGATCACAATATCCAATACCAAACTGTATTACAAGGCCACTGTAATCAAAACAGCCTGGTACTGGCATAAAAACAGGCACATAGACCAATGGAATAGAACAGAGAGCCCAGAAATAAACCCAAATTGCTACAGTCAATTAATATTCAACAAAGGGGGCAATAACATAAAATGGAGTAAAGACAGCCTTTTCAACAAATGGTGTTGGGAGAACTGGACAGCTATATCCAAAAAAATGAAACTTGAGCATCAACTTACACCATACACCAAAATAAATTGAAGGTGGATAAAAGACTTAAATATAAGCCGTGAAACCATTAAAGCCCTAGAG
>NW_028075409.1:0-2097 GCF_014824575.4 Sturnira hondurensis | reverse complement strand
GAAGGAACGCCCAGATACACCGTCTCCCTGGGAAACCAGGGTTAGGTTGTGGTGGAAGAGGCACCGGAAAGAGCCTCGAGGGTCCCAGCTGTTGGAAGTCCGATGGCCCAGAGTGGCCAGGGGTGTTTCCAGGACACCCAGGGCCGAGCTCTTCTCGTCTTCTCTGGCATGTGGGGCTGTGAAGAAATCACAGCAGCAGGTCAGTGCGGCAGAGCTCCAGGCCCTCTGCTCAGGGACTCTCCCCACAGACACCTTGGGGGCTCGGGGCCTGGGGCGCAGTGGGTGCCACCCTGGAAACCGGCTTCAGGACGTGCCGGTTCCACAACCAGGAATCCCCTTCCCGGAGCCCCCTCCGCCTCCCCTCCTGCCCCTCACTCTCTAGTCTGTCTTTTCACCTTGCACTGTCCACCGTGACTGAGGCAGGGAAGCCAGGAGTGACAGGAAGCCACATGGCATGGGTGGGACTCCTGGCTGGCTCACAGGTGATGGGTCAGAGAGCACCTTTTTTTCTTTCAAAGAACAGTCAGGAGTCTGGCTGAACTCAGATAGTACATTCAGTTCATTCCCCTTACTTTACAGGGGGAGAAACCGGGTCAGAACGAGGGACAGTGGTTCTAGGCCCAACTTCAGGGCTCCTTCTCCCCCTCGAGTCCTGCACCCTGGCCCCCCTCCAGGCACTCCCCAGGGCCTCCCTCCTCACTCCAGGCTGAAAACACCCTCTGGCCGGAGGAGTCACATGGTTTCAGCCTTTGGAGACTGTTGTCCTGTCACTCGGGACATGGGTTAGCCCAGCAGTGCAGCAGGAGCGGCACGGCCACTGGGTCCAGCCCACAGGCCGTGGAGTCCGGCTCCTGTGGGATCCTGGGCTGGTTACTCACCCTCCGAGCTCAGTCTCCTTGTCCGGGAAAGGGCGAGACTGTCAGCAACTTACAAGGAGATCAGGGTGGGGACCTCTATGGCTCCCTGACCCTGGTTACTGACGTCATCTCCCGACCCCCAGACCGGGACAGGACTGACAAGGCAACTGAGGGGGACCATAGGGAGATTATTTGAAATTACATTTTCCATGAAAATTCCAGACTGCATAGTTGCGTTGTTCTTTGGTGAAAACAGGTATTTGATTATAATTAATAACTAATAAATGTAATTGCCATTTATTTGGCATGTTTTAGTTTATTTTCATTTACATGCTATATTTTCATTTAATTGCCACCAGTATTAAGGGAAGATTTATTATTATCATTGAGATTCCTCTTGTATAGATAAGAAAGCTGAGCTCAGAAAGGTTAGGTGACTTTACCAAGGTAATCTAGCAGACAGAACCAAGACTAAGTCACCCGGTCTTCCAGACTAGTTGAGGTTTGCTCCATATCACTGCACCTAAAACCGGGAAGATGAATTACGTCCTTACTTACCAAGCCCGTTCACTTGTAAAGATTTTGCACCTTCCAGAATCAGATTGAGATGGATAAACACATAGTATATTCACACATTGGAATGCTACATGTCTGTACAAATCTATAAGCTGGAGCTACATGTATCAACATGGATAAGATTGAAAGAACGTATGTTGAGAGAGAAGTGAGTTGCAGAAGAATATACAAGACAGTGATACCATCGTATGTTTTAAAATAATAGTGTGTGTTTACCACATAACACAGCCATTGCAGACTTAGCTATTCTCAGCAAAAACTTATGTTTATATAAAAACTGCTACACAAATGATCAGAGTAGCTGTATTTGTAATAGCCCCAAACGAGAAACAGCCCAGAATATCCTTCAGTTACGCACACCCTGGTACATCTGTGCCATGGAATACTACTGGTCGGCAATAACCAGGAACACACTATTGATGGAGGCAACAGCTCGGATGCACTTCAAGGGTGGAAAAAGCCCATCTCTAATGGTTGCATGTCATATGATTCCATTTATGTAACTTGAAATGGCAAAATGATAGAAACAGGGAACAGAAGAGTGGTTGGTGGGGGCTGTGGCATGGCTGGGAAAGGGGTCCTTGGGACGAAACCAACTGTTCAGTGTCTGGCGGTGGTGGGGTCCCCCGAATCTTCACAGGAGGTCGACGTGCACAGAGCTAAA
>NW_028075408.1:0-2427 GCF_014824575.4 Sturnira hondurensis | reverse complement strand
GTGGATAATGAGAGAGCTCACTTTAGAGCACATCGCAGGAACACAGTAATCATAAAGAATAAAAAAAGAAATGGGAATATATTTGCCAGTAAGAAAAAAAACTTTCTGAAAGTTACGAAATGTGTTCATAAATTCATCAATCTAAAGCATGCTAATTACTTACCTTAGTTGCCACTAAAGTTAAGAATTTTAATTAAATTAGGAAAATAAATAGTTTTTATAACAAAAGGTATAAATTATGGCATTTTATCTTGAAAATAAATAGGATTAAAAGTGAGTTATTATGAAGTTGATTATGTCTCGATGACTTAGAAGGGCAAACTGAAATGGGCTAGAAGACTTGAGGAAGGACTGTGTGAGTTAAGAGGGTCTGTGTAAGTGGAGATAGTCTGTGCCAGCTAAAAGACGATTGCATTAAGGGAAAGAAAAAAGAAAGATTTGGAAAGTAAATAAAAAGAAAGAAAGGAAGGAATTAAAAAAGTAAGTATGAAAGAGAAGGGTAAAAAGAAATAAAGTAAAAGGACATACACCACATCCATGTGCAGCATAGGCAGAAAGGCCCGCCTGTTGCAAACTAGAAAGCCAAGGGTTGAGGGCTCAAAGCCAAGAGGAGCCCTTCCAGAAGGGCAAAAATCAGACCCCTGAAGCTAAAAAAAAGGAGTAGAAAAAGTTAAAAGACTGTTTTTTTTATCATTCCCAAGCTAAGCCAATTATTAAAGAATGCCCTGACTGCCAAGCCCTTACTAAGGCACCTCCATCCACGGGAGTTAACCCTCGAGGACTAAGTTCTCAAATGATTTGGCCAACACATGTCACTCATTATTCTCCTTTTGGAAAATTCAGATACATTCATATTTCTCCTGAAGCTTACTCTGGTGCCCTACATGCATCTGCTTTAACAGGAGAATCTACAAATAATATACAAGCCCATTGGCTTGAAGCCTTCAGTCATTTGGGTCAGCCTCAGCCAATTAAAACTGATAATAGCCCAGGATATCTTGCCCATTCTACTCAAGCCTTCCTTCAGCATTGGAATACCCAACATAAAGCAGGAATATCTTATAATCCAACCAGTCAGGCAATTGTTGAACAGGCACATCATACCTTTAAGATCTTCTTAAAAAACAAAAAGGGGGAGTCAGGAGTCTACCCCCCAAAATTTGATTATGTTAGCTATGTTAACCTACAATTCTCTCAACTGTGATGAATCACTCTGTACTCCAACTGAAAAACATTTTCAGAAGAAAGAACCAAAGTCATCTTATCCTCAAGTTTTGTACAGAGATCCACTGGGAGACGGTACTGGGCAGGGTCCTGTAGATCTCTTAACACGGGGAAGAGGGTATGCACGTGTTTCTATCCCTACAGGTCCTGTCTGGCTTCCAGCTGAAAGGGTGAAACCTTATCATGAACAAAACAGACATCAAGCTCCGCTACCGGGAAATGAAAACTGATCAACTAACAGACCAGATAGTCCCATTGGAAGAAAATAAGAACTGGATGCCAATGCCAAAAAATACAGTTTATGTTGCTAAGTATTTATTAGTTTATTTTTCTGTTCTTATTGACACTTTGTGTTTTCCTTTAAGGGAGCAACTTTATGCTGCTGGCAAAAAGCAATACAGTAATACTGTCAGCTTTCCATAGTAACTACAATTGACCTGCGTACCCAGGAGAGGATTTAACATCCCCTTAATCCCCCTCTGTTTCCTTCTTGTACTTTAGACACTAGCTGTAAAGACTCAGTCTCTCAGTCTTTGTGTAGAAGACCAAATGCCACTATTGCTTTTCTCCCCAAAAGTCCTTTTGTAATAGAGAACTGGGGAGCTAATTGGAAGGTACTGGCTAATCTTGACACAACAATCGTTTCAGCTCTGCCTCAAATCCCCTATACTAATACCAGGAGGGGCCCGGTACTAGGGCACCTATTATTAGAATTGTTTCTCCCAACCACACTACTCCTTGGCATTAAGATTCCTGGAAAATGGGCTTGCCTTTTATCCCTAGAATGCATTTGTATATAAGAATTGTGTGTGACTCTAAAGGTCTCCAAGGATGTTTTAATCAAATTGACCCTCTAAAACAAGATTAGGTCGTACTTTGTGCCTCTCATCCTTACTTGTTTTTGGCAACTCCAGGGACAGCTCAAGTCTTTTATAATAAATCAGCAAAAATTGATTCTCTGCCTGTCCCTGCAGGCTCCATGTATACCAGCTGTCTTATTCATCTCAATATTACTCAGTTAAGTCTCACTACAGTTTTTATAGTTAGAAGACAAACTCAGGTATGGGTGCCAGTTAATATAACCAGAGAATGGGAAGATCCCCATGGCATAATAGTGCTTAACAACGTGCTGGGCTCTTTAAGAGTCCCACAGTTTGTTGGCACTTTCATTGCATTTAGTATCTCTGTTATAGTTGTCGCAGC
>NW_028075407.1:0-530 GCF_014824575.4 Sturnira hondurensis | reverse complement strand
CACTGGTGGCTCCCATGACCTGCTCACACAGGGACAATCTGTTTTCTTCTAAGAGGGTGATAAGTTTTTTTTTTTTTTTAAACACCCTTTTAGAAAACTCTTTGGTACCTGAAAGAAAAGAAGAAATGGAGATATTTGTGAAGGACCACTTAGCAAAATTTGTTAAGGAGCAATGGACTAATTCTCTGTAGGTCATTTTTTATTAATGTTCAGATTTCCTTTCAGCCAATTAGTACTTAATAGCATTAGTTCTTTACTCAGTAGGAAGTATAACTACCTAATTTTGTTTCTGGCATAATACAGAGAATCAAATGGGTTATGAATCTAATAAAGTACAAAGTAATAATAATCAGTACAGACATTTCTGAGTCTTTCTTTTAGATTCATTTCATGATCTGCCTATCTTGTAGGACAAATTTTTAAAATGCTATTTTGGACCATGACAGGGCTACTTAACTGAGCCAAGTGTCGAGGACACATAGTTCTTACATAAACACAGTGGAGGCAATCTTTGGCTGTTTCAGCCAGCG
>NW_028075406.1:0-517 GCF_014824575.4 Sturnira hondurensis | reverse complement strand
TTTCTTCTATGATTTTTGTGTTTTCAGATCTAATATTTAAGTCTTTAAAATCCATTTTGAATGTATTAGTGTGCATGGTGTAAGAAGGTGGCCAATATCCCCAATGAACATAGATACTAAAATCTTCACCAAAATATTAACAAAATGAATACGTCATGTATCAAAAAGATTATCCACCATGATAAAGTGGGATTTATTATGGGATTGCAGAGTTGGTACAACTTCACAAATCAATAAATACAAGTCAGCACTTAAACAAATGATGGACAAAAACTACATGGTCATATCAATAGGTGCAGAAAAAAACATTTGATATAAGATCCAGCACCCATTTATGATTAAAAAAAAACCTCAGCAAAGTGAGAAGAGGGAACACACCTACGCAGAATAAAGGCCGCATATGACGAACCCACTGCCAGCATCACATTCAATGGGTAAAACTACAAGTGCTCCCCTTAAGATCAAGAATAAGACAGGGGTGTCTTCTTTCACCTCTCCTATTCAACATAGTACAGGA
>NW_028075405.1:0-627 GCF_014824575.4 Sturnira hondurensis | reverse complement strand
TTTCCCGTTTTTGTTTTTTTGGCTGTGTAGGGAAAACAGGGCCAGAGATTCGTCCTTGGGACAAAGAGTTGTGGCGACTCAGTGGTGTGGCCGGCGCAATGCTAGGCACGGGGCTCAGTTGTGAGCAAAGCCTGCCCTTCCTGAGGTTTGTGTAGGAGCTGAGGGCTCACGCAGCCTGGTCCACTCAGCCGCCCTCTGCGAGGTCTCCTGACCAGCCCAGCAGGTTCCTGTGGGGCTCATGGCCACGTGGCGGGGGAGTGAGGTCCCCAAGTTCGGGCACGCCTGGGTTAACACTTAGCAAGTTAAAATTCAGGACACGCAGCTAACTTCGAATTTCAGATAAACGTCGAATACTTTTTTGTTCCTTTCTTTTTAGGGTAACTAAATCCCATGCAATCTCCCGGACAAACTTTCACCCAAAATGTGTGATTGTTCTGAAATTTGAATTCAGCTGACCGGTGTTTTATCTAGCAAGCCTGCCGTCGGACCACGCCGCTCCCTTGCACACTGGCTGAGCAGCGCCGTTCTCCCTGCTGTCTCCGAGCCTTCTGGAGCAGAGGAAGCCCCCAGGAAGGGGTCTTGCATCTGGGGGATAATGTCCTTGAGAAAGGACGGTGGGGACAGACC
>NW_028075404.1:0-4888 GCF_014824575.4 Sturnira hondurensis | reverse complement strand
AAAAGATTTTTAAAAATAGTTAAAATTTTAATAAAATTTGATAAAATGTATGAGTCCACAGGCCCCAGAATGTCAACAAGCTCCAAACACAAGAAGTATGGTAAAATTACAAGTTACAACATAATCAAATTGTTTAACAACAGTAATGACAAAATCTTAAAACCAGCCAGAGAAAAATGGCATATTTTCCTCACAGGAACAAAGGAAGGATAGTAACAGATTTCTCACTAGGATAATGCATAGTAGAAGACAGTACAGCAACATCTTCAAAGTAGTCAAAGTAAAAATAAAACAAAAATTTAAAGCTGTCAAACTAGAATTCTACAACCCAATAAATTATCTTTTAAAATGAAGGTATTAGATTTTTCACAGATGCAAAAAGTATAAAACAATTCACAATCAACAGACCTACACTAGAAAAAAATAGAGTTTAAAAAACTTTATTAGTCAAAAAATAAATTATACCACATGAAAATATCCAACTACTATGGCTTAGAATTCCACTAGAAGTGGTAACTAAGTGGATAAATACATTAATTTTCCTAGGTATTTATAATCTCTTTAATAGCTTGACTCTTTAAAAATGATAGATTATATTATGGAATTTTTGGCATATGTGAAAGTAAAATGTATGCCAACAACAAAATGAAATCTATAGTGGAAGAAATGTAGTTATATTACTATATAGTTTTTATGTTATATGTTGTATGGTAAAATTCACTTGAAGGTAGACTGTGGTAAAGATTATAATATCAATCCCCCCAAAACATCTAAAATATTTTTTAAAGAGTTATAGATTATAAACCCATAAGAGATAAAGTGGGCACATGAACTACTCAATTTATACAAAATAATGAAAACAATGAGAAAAAAGGAAACAACGAACAGATGGGACAAACAGAGCACCAAATAGCAAGATGATAAATTTAAAACCACCCACATTAATAATCACATTGAATTAAAAGATGTAAATGCCCTTAGTCAAATGGCAGAGGTCATCAACATACTCTGTCAAGTTAAACCTAGGTTTACAAGATGATCCAGCAATCTCCCTGACAGGTACTTATCCAAGTAAAATAAACTTATATTTACATAAAAATATGTGTGCAAAAACATGCAAATATTTATGTTGGCTTTATTCAGAGACAGATATCAAAAACTGTGAACAAACCCTATGTCTTCCAACTGGTTAATGGATAAAGAAACTCGGGTATACCGTACATAGAATACTAGTCATCCATAAGATTCCATGGACATAAGGATGAACATGGATAAATTTTAAATGCACAAAGCTAAGTGAGAGGAGCCATATTTAAAAGGCTATATACTATATGATTCCATTTATGTAACATTTTGGGAAAGGCAAAACTACTACAGTGGAAATAGAATTGGGGAACGCGGTTGAAAATGAATGTGAGGGCACCAGACAGTTTCTGTGACTGATGGAAATGATCTGGATCTTGGTTGTGGTGGCTACATGAACTTATCAAAACTCCTAGACCTGTATGCCTGAAAGAGCAATTTTACTGTAAAGTTTAAAAAGGTAACTTTAGTCCAACTTTTCTCAAGATGTAATACCAGATCACCAACACTGTGAATGTACCTGTCAGTCCCCACATTCCAAGGCCCTGCTTTCCGAGAAAATTTTAGAATAGAACTACACTGTAGTCTTTACCACACTTGGTTACAAAGAAATAATCACTGGTTGAGTGCTTACACAATTTAATCTGGACCATAAGGCATCACATTTTTATAACTCCTGTTCCTAATAATTTGGCAGTGCTAATTCTCATTAATTGCACATTATCTGTATGGACAGATCTAAATAGGAAAAGCAACTAAATAGTTATGACAATTATCTAGGTAATTAAATTTGAGGCATACATTTTATCCAAGCATCTGTTAGCATCTCTGGCCAGCAGGGGGTGTTAACAGTTTTGCTAAACACCCACAATGTATTTTAGTTTTTTTTCCCCTGAGTAGAAAATTTTGTAAATTTGGTAAATTTTCATAGTCTATCCACTGAATTTCACATAGAGGTCAGTTACATGCATGCTTACTTTTTGTGCTGTAACATATCCCTATGACTTCACCCTATTTCTTACCAAACTAATGAATGAGTTGCATAAAACATTTCTCTATGTAAATCATAATGAAGAACATAATGGCTGAACCATAACAGCGGTCACATCTGTCTGCCCTTCCTTTCTCCTTAAAATAAGTCACTTAGAAATGCATGAAGGGAGTGCAGTGACCATCGGTAGGCTCACCAGCATTCTGTGTCAAGGTGTGAACACCATGTGGTGAGGTGGAAGATTTGAAAATGTGTCTTCTCCTTAAAATGTCTTCTACGAATATAAAACCAGGGAACTGTTCAAAGTATAGATGTCTATGCATAGCCAGTGTTTGTGATAAGCAAATACTGAAGACAAATGAAGTATCCAACAATAAGAGAAAAACTAAGTTGATTATTACACACAAGACAGCCGCCATTAACTTATGGTTGGAAAGAGAAAACTGTTATAAACAGATTCATGATGTTGCAAAGCTTCCAGTACATTGTGATTGTACTGTTATCTATGTGAACAGTGACCCTAGAAACTACTGAAGGGAATAACCTTCATGACAATACACAGTTTAAACAGTGAGAAGGAGAAGTGAATCTAGGCATAGTATTTGCCCATATATACATAGGGCAGATACATCCTTGGTTCCTTTTACTGTTTAGACATATGGAACTAAATTTATCTTTCTCATTTTAAGCTCCTGTAGTGTTTTATGTACAGCAATTCTAGCTAAATTTTTGGTGTCTGGCCAAGATTTCCATTATGTGCTTTTTCTACAGGATGGAGGTATTGCTTTTGTTTCTCTTTCCATTTATGGTGTATAGAAAGAAGACTTCATTCCTGGACAATATATACGCTTTATATCTAAATGCCAGAAACAGAGTATGGAAGCTAAAGCCTCTAACTTCACTGTTTATAGTTACTTTTCTGATGCTCACAGAGGTATTAATAGGGGAGGGGGGATTTAAGGGAATCCGATGGTGCAACAATCCTGGCCCTTTAAAACCTAGCTTTTGGGGACAGCAGAAGTACAATTGTCCCTTGAACAAAGCAGGGATTAGGAGTGCAGATCCCACACATAGTTGGAAATCTGTGTTTAACTTTTGACTCCCCCAAAACTTAATTACTAATAGCTTACTGTTGCCTGGAAGCCTCACTGATAACATAAGTAGTCAAGTAACACATATTTTGTATGTATGTGTATTGTACTGTATTCTTGCAATAAAGTAAGCCAGAAAAAAATATTAGGAAAATCATAAGGAACAGAAAATACATACATATGTTGTATGTGTTCATGACATACCTAGCTTTAAAAGTTTCTAAATTGCTGGAGGAGGAAGATGGCGGCGGAGTAGGACAAAGGATTTTGCTTCCCTTCACTCGCCGGAGAAAAACCAGGCTGCTCTGCAGAGGAGCACGGCGAACACCCAACAGGGACCCAGCATATGGGATGGCAGGACCCCAGAGAGTATAGCGGACACTGAATGACCAGAGGTTGAGGAGAGGAGACGGACCTCAGATCAGCAAGGTATGAGGGAACAGCACAGAGGCTGTGGGCCCTTCCCGGCAGCGCCAGGGCCCTGGCAGGGCCGCCCTGGTCTCTGAGAGCCAAGGGAGGGCAACAAGGACAACCCTATGAGAGAACTAGTCACCGGCATCCTCTCTAACCTGCAGGGTGCAGATTGGAAAACACCAGGAGAGATCGGTTTGCCTGTAGTGGCAGAGAGAGGAGTGGGCATTGGGAAGCAAACCGGAGAACTCTGATAACCCGTGGAGTCAGGCTGTGTTTGCCAGTTTGGGGAACTGAGGGGCCCCAGCATTCCCAGTAGCCTGAGCCGGCGCTCCCACAGTCTCGGGGGAGATTCGGGATATGGTCAGTGCCCCTGGAAGAGCACCAGTCACCAGCTCCCTCCCTACCTAGCCGGCCGCAGGCTGAGAAGCACCGGAAGGCAGGCTGTAGTTGCCGGCTTGGAGGTCTGGGTGGCCGCGCATTCCTGGAGGTGTACATTCCCGATACCGGGGGACTCCAGCTGGGGACTCCAGTGGGCGCTCACACAGCCTCAGGGCTCTGCGCGAGACTTACAGGGCCCCTGGGGAAGCGCTAATCGCCAGATCCATCCCTACCCAGCTGGGCGCAGACTGAGAAGCATCCAGAATCCAGTGTGGTCACCAGCTTGGAAGTCTGGGAATCCCGTGCATTCCCGGTGGCGTGCATTCCCAGTGGTGCGCATTCCCAATACCGGGGGACTTCAGCCAGGAACTCCAGCGGGCACTCACACAGCCTCGGGGCTCTGCCTGAGACTGACAGGACCCCTGGGGAAGCGCCAATTGCCAGATTCATCCCTACCCAGCTGGGCTCAGACTGAGAAGCACCGGGAGTCAGGCTGTGGTTGCCAGCTTGGAAGAATTGTGAGTTGCCCAGTGTGTGCAGCCACAGCACTGGGAAAGGTCCAAGCCCAAGCCTGCGAGACCAGGAAAGCCTGGCTGGGAGTGCGTGCCCTCACGCCAGGCCAGAGTTGGGAAGCCTGGGGAAAAACCTGCTCTCAGCGGGGCCAAGGAGAGCGGCGCCATTCTGGATCTTGGGAGGTCACTGGAGAGACCAGCTAAGTTCACCGAGAGGAGAGAAAGGCCACACTAATAGCCCCTCAGGCTGCTGTAGCTAGGGAGACCAGAAGAAAAGGTTTGACCAGCTGGAAGCCAAAAAGAGGAGTAAGTGGAAGTAGAGAACACCAAAATACCTGCAGGAGACTGCACCACTGAATCTCACAGACATCTTACCACAGAAGTTCTCACCATAAACCCAGGAATCCAGAAGAGACCAC
>NW_028075403.1:0-744 GCF_014824575.4 Sturnira hondurensis | reverse complement strand
GGTTCAATATACGCAAATCAGTAAATGTAATACACCACATAAACAAAAGCAATGACAAAAACCACATGATCATATCAATAGATGCGGAAAAAGCTTTTGAATAAGGTACAACACCCATTTATGAAAAAGGTACTCAGCAAAGTGGGAATAGAGGGAGCATTCCTCAATATAATAAAGGCCACATATGAAAGACCGCACAGCCAACATCATACTGAATAGGCAAAAACTAAAAGCTTTTCCACTAAGATCAGGAACAAGACAAGGTTGTCCACTTTCACCACTTCTATTTAATACAGTATTGGAAGTTCTAGCCACAGCAATCAGACAAGAAAAGGAAATAAAAGGCATCCAAATCGGAAAGGAGGAAACAACTGTCATTGTTTGCAGATGACATGATAGTGTACAGGGAAAATCCTATAGACTCTACCAAATAACTGCTCGAACTAATAAACGAATTTGGCAAAACAGCGGGATACAAAGTCAATATCCAGAAATCAAAGGCATTTCTGTATACTAACAATGAATCAGCAGAAGCAGAAATCAAGAAAAAAATCCCATTCGATATAGCAAAAACATAAATAAAATATCTGGGAATAAATCTAACCAAGGAGGTAAAAGAACTGTATGCAGAAAATTACAGAACACTGAAGACAGAAATCAAGGAAGACACAAACAAATGGAGACGTATACCATGTTCATGGACTGGAAGAATTAACATCATCAAAATGTCCATACTACCCAAAG
>NW_028075402.1:0-965 GCF_014824575.4 Sturnira hondurensis | reverse complement strand
TACACCCCCCACACACAATTGATTGAAACACATTTAATACCTAAAAACCATGAATATCTTAATAAAAGGAAAATATTCAACATCTCACTGGAAACCATTGAAGAAAGTAGGGCACTAACTACTTAGTCTGAAAAGTGACAATTCCTGGTTTAAAGAAAGAACTCAGCTTTTACCCTATCTTTTTAAAAAATGTTTTATTTATTTATCTTTAGAGAGGAAGAGAAGGAGAGAGAGAGAGAGAAATATCAGTGTATGGTTGCCTCTCATGTGTCCCCTGCTGGAAGCTGGCCTGCAACCCAGGCATGTGCCCTGACTGGGAATCGAACTGTAATCATCTGGTTTGCAGGCCCACGCTCAATCCACTGAGCTACACCAGCCAGGGCTTACCCTATCTTTTGTGTTGACTATTTCAGGGAGATTAAGTAACCCTTTACGGAAGAATCCTAGCTAAGAAATAAGGAAGGAATGATGGAAATAGATCATCATTTTGGGGTCTCTAGAGAAGAAAGAAATCACTGATTTAGTCAATAATTGTCAGTTGTCCCTGGCTGGTGTGACTCAGTGGATTGAGGGTCAGCCTGCTGGCACTCTAGCAGGCTGGAGTGGTCGCTGGTTCAATTCCCAGTCAGGGCACATGCCTGGGTTGCAGGCCAGGTCCCCAATAGGAGAGGCAACCACACATCAATGTTTCTCTCCCTCTTTCTCTCCCTTCCCCTCTCTAAAAATAAATAACGATCTTAAAAAAAAAGTATAGCACATACAATTATAAAAAGTAATAATTATCAAGGGGTGAAATCTGGATAGGTTAAGTATGATTGTTTTGTTTCTTTACCTAAATATATATGATGCCTATTTACCTAAACATGTACCTAAATAGTAGGAAGCTCTTCAGTTTGAATTTTCTCATGATTAGATGTAGAATATACTCTTCTTTTTGGCAAGAGTAACACAACACAAAAGTAATG
>NW_028075401.1:0-785 GCF_014824575.4 Sturnira hondurensis | reverse complement strand
AAGCCTGCCTCCTGGCCAGTCCACATAGTACTCAGCAGGCATTCTCTGAATGTCTGAAAAACGGTGTCCTGTGAATTCCTCCTGTTTCCTGGGTTCCCAGGTTGGCATGGCAGCTGCCCTGAGCCAATGTCCAGGTGTTACTCAACCAAAGTGGAGTTCAGCTGCCTGCCACTAGCAGAGGCTGCCTCTAGAGGCAAAGGCGGGTGAGAAAAGAAAGAAGTTCTTTTGTTTTTTTAATTTAGATGTTGCACCATGTGAGAGGGTGGCAGACAATGGTCTCATAGCCCATCTCCTCCACAAAACCCAGCTGTCTTCAGCAAGACCAAAACATAAGACAGAGTCCACCCTGCCTGGCGTGGCTTGGTTGGTTGGGCATCACCCAGCAAAGTTAAAGGTCACAGGACACATACCTGGGTTGAGGGTTTGGTCCTGGTTGGGGCACATACAAAAGACAAGTGAATGATGTTTCTCTCTTGCATAGATTATTTCTCCCCCCCCCCCTTCACCTCTCTCTCTCTCAAAAGAATAAATAAATAAAAATAAAAAAAGACAGAGTCCAGAATTCCTGTTCCCATTTAAAATACTGTCCTTTGGGACTCACAGCTTGTTCCCGGTTGCTCTCCAGCTTTAGGCTCTCTTGCTCCCACACATGGGGCCAGTGCTGCCATAAGCCATGTGGCTTCTAGGGCCACAAGGCCCCACCCACACACCAAACACAGGTGGGCAAGAATCCTTCTTCCTGCCCCTGGGTCTGTATCAGGAGGGGAGGGACCAGGTGCTTGCTT
>NW_028075400.1:0-768 GCF_014824575.4 Sturnira hondurensis | reverse complement strand
TTTGTTCAATGCCATCATAAAAGTGAACCATGCGGATTCACACTTTTTTTTTCTTCCAATAGTAACATTTTTGGTGACAGCCTAGAAAAGCATTTGCCATATTTGCTACTACAAAAATAGCCACTGTTTCATTCAGTGTTTTTGAGTTTCAAAAGAGGGTGTAGGAAGTTTACCTGCATTGTGAAAATCAAAGAGCTCTCCGTAGAATCACTGTCCTGGGTTATAGGGTGCTAACACACGGGGTGGAGTGGAATAAATAAAAACTTTTGGAGTAAGTAGGTTAGCGATAAAACAGAGCCTGTAAGTGGTTTCTCTCTGAGTGTTGTGCACATGTTTTTATCTCCAACCTGAAAAGTCTTTACTAAGGAACAAAACAAATAGCAGTTCTTTCCCTCCCTCCCTCCCTCCCTCCCTCCCTCCCTTCCTTCCTTCCTCTTCTTCTTTTCTGTCTACATCCTACTTCCTTGTATGCTACCCACTTACTTAATCATTCAAATACTTTCCCCCATCTCAGAGATCCTTATACCTTTTTACTACCTTGGCAGGATGTTTTTAATATAAAATATCAGTACCTTTTTATGTGTTCTTCAAGCTGCTTCCATAATGTTCATTGTGACATGTGGAATTTGACCATGAATTTGCCATCAATTAAATCTTTATCTTTAAATAAATAATATAGCACAGCACTGATTAGGTAAATGCCCATATTAAGAAGGAGGAGGAGGAGGAGGAGGAGAGCTTCAATGACTTCAGGACCAAAAAGATATG